>NC_142649.1:42439318-42590530 GCF_055504915.1 Nelumbo nucifera
ACCTTGCTGGCATAGTACACCGACTTTTGCACGTCGTATTCCCTGATAAGGACTGAACTGACTGCTTCATCCCAGGCCGAGAGGTATAAGTACAAGGTTTCCCCCTCGATCGGTCGGGCGAGAAGGGGAGGCAAAGTAACTTATGCCTTGAGCTCGTCAAAGGCACGTCGGCACTCCTCCATCAACTGGAACTCTTTCAACTTTATGATGGCACAGAAGAAGGGTAGGCAGCAGTCGGCTGACTTTGACATGAAGCGAATAAGGGCTACTATTCTGCCGGTGAGTTTTTTGGGTCTCCTTCACTATCCACGGGGGTGCCATACATAGTATGGCCGGTATCTTCTCAGGATTAGCCTCAATGCCTCGCTAAGTGACGATGAAACCTAGGAATTTGCCTGATGTAACACCGAAGGCACACTTGTTGGGGTTGAGTTTCATGTTGTACTTCCGCAAGGTGTTGAAGGTCTCGGCTAGGTCTGAGACGTGGGTCTCGGCCTTTAGGCTCTTTACTTCCACGTCATCCACATAGGCTTCAACGTTCCTCCCCATCTGCTTTTTGAACACCATGTTGACACAACGCTGGTAGGTGGCCCCCACATTCTTCAGGCTGAAGGAAATCACACGGTAGTAGTATGTGCCATGCTCGGTGATGAATGAGGTTTTCTCTTCATCATCTAGGTGCATCTTTATTTGATTGTATCCGGAGAAGGCATCCATGAAGATAAGCAGCTCGTACCCTATAGTGGCGTCAACAAGGTGGTCTATCCTCGGCAAAGGAAAACTGTCATTAGGGCAGGCTCGGTTAAGTTCTGTAAAATCAATACAGATCCGCCATTTCCCGTTATCTTTCTTTACCATAACCACGTTTGACAACCAGTTAGGGTAGTGTACCTCTCAGATGAAGCCGACATTGAATAGCTTTTCAACTTCCACCTCTACGGCCTTCCAACGTTCCGGTGCAAAGTTCATCTTCTTTTGCCGAAGTAGCCTAGAGCTTAGCTCCACGCTTAGCCAATTCAGATAGGCTCTCAGGGGGAAGGTTGGACCGACACAAACTGTTTTGTCGGGTTCATCCTCGTCTAGGGGGACCGAGACAAGGTCCTCAGCCGACTGGCCTCGACATGTTGGTTGCTCCCTAAGGTCAAGACCCTCTAGTGGCAGAGCTTCATTATTCTTTCCCTTCAGCGCTGCCACATAGCACTGGCGGGCAGCATGTTGGTCCCCACAAACAACCCCGACGCCACGCTCGGTGGGGAACTTCAAGGCAAGGTGGTAGGAAGAAATGGCTGCCCGGAGTGCGTGAAGGGTTGGCCTCCCCAAATGAAGGGATGAGAGATCCATCCTATGGACGCCCAAAGATTGCGGAATAAGAGGCGAATTTCAAAAATTTTATCTCTCCCTTCAACTGGGAATCGTATTCCCTATTTAGAAAATCATATTTTCAAGGATCAATCTTGAACCATAAACTGAACCAGATCTGAACCAAAAGGAGTGGGAGAGGATTATACCTGATACGGAGAAATACTATCTCCCAATGGAGGTGTTCACGCCCAAGGAAGGATCCAAAATCTGCTCCCACTGAAGATGGCGTAGTGAAGGATGGAGCAGAATCAGCAATGTTCTTCAAAAGAACTTGACCCTTCGCAAGAATCAACTGGACGGCTTGTGAGTACAGCTCCAACCAATCTTTTCCCAAAAGATTGAGATCAAGATCAAATCTTGATTGCTCCCAAGAACTGGAGATCAAACTGAAGGAATGGCAATGGCAGGAAGGTGGCGGCAGGAGAGAATTCACAATATGCAGGAAATTTCTCAATCTCTCTTTCTTTAAGAGAAGAATGCTGTTGATGATTTTGTGTGATTCAAGGCTGCCGCCCACTACCCCTTTTATAATCTTAAAGGGATCAGCTCCTAATCAGATTAGGAGTTGCTAATCCAAATCATATTTGGGTTAGAAGTCCCTTAATGATAAGGGATAATCCTTATCTTATCTGCAGATCAGATCAGCTGTCTCCTAATCTAATTAGGAGGTTACCATATCTAAATCTTATTTAGATCTTGGACTCTCTTAGTGGATAGGGTCTAAGCCCAATCCTTTTAGCTGACCCACTTCAGAATTCGCCCCCTTTAAATGACTGATCAAATCAGCCCAGTTCGGAATGGGCTTAAGGCCCATTTAAGGTTATGTACTCAAAAAGCCTTCCAAACTGCTGCCCAGTTGGACTTCCTTGTATGGCGTGGGACCCAAGCATTGATCTACACATCAGCCACATGGGTTCAGCCCAGCCTTTGTTACAAGGCCTGGCCGAATGCACTGCTGAAGACAGTGTACCCCCTGAAACCCATCAAATGAGCTCTATGGGCCCAACACTTACACTAAGTGGTCCCTGGGCCAAGCCACCTTGTAACACCCAGGGACTGTGGGCAGATGCAAGATTAGCCCATCAGGTATTATCCTCAATGGTCTTACACTTAACCTCTCAGCCCATAATGATCATACACTGCCCGACAAGAGAGGACCTCTCCCTCGGCTGCAAGGAACAGTGTTGCACTCTCCACTTATATGGATCCCGGGAATTAAAACCTTCTTGCAAACAACTTAGAAACCATACATATATACTTTTATATCTTATATAAAATATATTTTGCAAAACAAATCTCAACGGTTGAAATCGGCTACCGGCAGTCTTGGTTTCCATCAGTGAGAGTGCATCCCCGATCATTACCTTTGTCCGACAAAGGGGCCGATCCTGTCACTATGATCACCCACTCAGATGAATTCTCGGACTGTCCCAACATACCCAGGTTTTGACCCCCGCTAAGGATCTCACTGATTGGTACATCAAAGACAGCCCAATCCGACACCTAGTGTTCTATCATAATCGAGTCTAGGGGTCGGGTGTAACTTTCCAGTTTTGCCCATCAATCTCCAAGGTCCAGGGCAATACTGGAAATCTGGTCCAGTTCAAGGATTCAATTAATTCTACACTGTATGTGCCTAGGGTCTCACCCTGGCAGTTGAGACAGGCCACCCCAACCGACTTGGTGGCACCACAGTGTCAGCCTTGTCAGGATAGGTCTCCCCAGACCGACCCCCTGGCTGTGAACATTCTAAACTAACACGAGTCTCATTAAGTGTCCTGTTTAAGGGTATTACACAGAAACATACCAAGGGAACATGAATCAAATATGTATCTTTATTCATTTACAATAAACTCATAAAGTACATCATTCTGATTGAAGCTAAGGGCATACAAAACTGTCTAACAGATCCCACTTGCACTTAGGTCCAATCAGGTACTTGCCGGAGTCCCATGCCTTCCACGTGTTTCTCAAACACTTTCTGTGATAGTGGCTTAGTCAATGGGTCAACCACATTCTCCGCTGATGCTACCTCTTTACACTATCCTCCTGTAGGTCCAGCGTTGTCATACAACAGTGCAATGGGTGATGTGCTGAATTCCAAATTCAGGAATGAATACCTTCATTCATAAGGCAGCCTCACTTACGGCAATGCTTTCGGCTTGGGTTGTGGACTATTAATTTGCTACTTAGGACCCCTGTTTGCTGACATTCAGGAAACAACACACGATCCTATCGTGAAACCATATCCAGATGTAGACTTTCTATCATCTGGGTCTGACTGGAAATCGGTATCTGTATACCCTTGGATCTGTAGTAAGCTACCGTCGAACACCAGACAAAACTCTTTTGTCCTTCGAAGGTACTTAAGTATGTTTTTCACAGCAGTCCAATGCTCCTGCCCTGGGTTGGCCTGAAATCTGCTTACTACACTCACTGCCTGAGCTATGTCAGGACGAGTGCACAGCATGGCATACATGATGCTCCCTACGGCTGAGGCATAAGGAATGTCTTTCATGCCATCAATCTCCTCAGAAGTCTTGGGAGACATCTTCTTGGAGAGAGTGACTCCGTACCTGAAAGGAAAATTTCCTTTCTTGGAGTTTTCCATGCTGTATCTTTTGACTATTTTGTCAATGTAAGCAGATTGGGATAATCCTATTATCCGCTTCGATCTATCTCTATAGAGTCGAAGACCCAGTATATAGGAGGCTTCTCCAAGATCTTTCATGGAGAATTGCTGCGAAAGCCATACTTTCACCGTACTTAACATTCCTACATCATTCCCAATGAGTAGAATGTCATCTACATACAGAACCAAGAAGGTAACCTTATCCCCACTGTACTTCCTGTAGACACAGGGTTCATCCGGATTCTGCTCGAAGTCAAACGATTTGACAGCAGAGTTAAAACGGATGTTCCAACTTCTAGAAGCTTGCTTAAGCCCATAACTGGATCTGTTAAGTTTACATACCATGTTTTCCTGACCTGCAGCAATGAAGCCTTGCGGCTGCTGCATATAGATATCTTCAGTAAGATCTCCATTCAGGAATGCAGTTTTGACATCCATTTGCCAAATCTCATAATCATGGTATGCTGCTACAGCTAGCAGGATCCTAATGGATTTAAGCATGGCCACAGGCGAAAAGGTTTCCTCATAATCGATGCCCTCTTTCTAAGTGTACCCTTTCGCCACCAGACGAGCCCTGAATTCGTCAGAGAGATATTCGCCACCTCGATCGGATCGAAGGGCTTTAATTTCTCTCCCTAACTGTTTCTCGACCTCTTGTCTAAACTCTTTGAACTTTTCAAAGGATTCGGACTTGTGTCTCATTAGGTACACGTAACCATATCGTGAAAAATCATCTATGAAGGTGATGAAATACACGTGTTGATTTCGTGTCCTAACACTCAGGGGACCACATACATCAGTATGTATTAGGTCAAGTGTGCCTGTACATCTTTCAGGCTTACCATTAAATGGCCGTCTCGTCATCTTGCCTTGTAGGCAAGGCTCATAGGTGGGAAGATCTTCTACAGCTAGAAAATCCAAAGGACAATCCTTTACCAACCTTGTGATTCGGTCAACACCGATGTGGCCAAGTCGGTAATGCCACAGACACGTGGGATTAAGTGTATCACGGGCTCTCTTCTTGGGGTTTTCAACCGACGTAGTTTCGGTTATGTTAGTTTCTAGAGAAGGACGTAGAACATAGAGACCATTCTCCAGGTCCCCGTATGCGATGAATCGGTTATTTCTTTTAATAGTAATCGTATTACTAAAGAAGACAGAATAACCATCTGCACACAGTTTTGAGACAGAAATCAAATTTCTTCTTAAATTTTGTACGTAAAGACAATCTTTCAGTACAATTATTCCTTCTCTAAAAAATAGTTCCACGGTTCCTATGGCCGCGGCTGCAACAGTTGCAGTAGTCCCCAAGTAGAGTGTGACTTCTCCTTCACTCCGCCTTCTGCTGACCTTGAACCCCTGCAGTGAGTTACACGCATGAGTTGAAGCCCCGGAGTCAATACACCAGGACGCAGAAGCTACCAACAAATTGGTTTCTATAACACAAGTTTCGAAATTACCTTTCTTGGATTCCAGGTAGGCAGGACAATTCCTTTTCCAGTGGCCAGTCTTCTTGCAAAAATGACAGGCATCTAATGCCTTGTCCTTCCTCTGTTTCTTGGGTTTGGCAGACTTTTTCTGGGGCTTTCTCTTTGCCTTCCTTTTCTTGCCCGATTTGCCAGTTTCAACAAACATGGCAATGGGCTCATCCTTTTTAATCAATTCTTCGGCCCTCTGCAACATATTGCTGAGTTCCTGCAAGCTGACGTTCAGCTTGTTCATGTTGTAATTCATAATGAATGGATTAAAGGATGGAGGCAGAGAGTTGAGAATAGCATCGATCTGAGTTACCAGATCCAGCCCGGATCCAAGAGCCTCCAGTTCGTTGATATAGCCCATCATCCGGAGACAATGGTCGTGAACTTGTTGGCCCTTGGTTATCTGCGCGGTCATGAACTGTTTCAAGACCTTCTGCCGAGTAGAACGATTCTGCTTTTCGTACATTGTCCTAAGACTGTCCAATACGTCCTTAGTAAGTTCGATCTGATCGAACTGCCTCTGAATTGGATTGTCTAAGGAGGCAATGATGTAGCAGCGGGCAAAGGAGTTTTTCTCCTCCCATTCTTGGTATTCTCTTCTTCGGGCCTCAGAAGCCCTATCCCCCGGACGATCCGGGGCAGGATTCTTGGCTACCTTGTCCAATTTCTCAGAGGTTAAGACCAACATAAGGTTTCTATACCAGTCAGCATAGTTTGGGCCCTTCAACTTGTTGTCATCAAGTAGCTTTGCAAATGATCCGTTTGCCATTTTCTGATAAAAGAGCAAACATCAGTCCACGACCTAATTCGATTCATGTTCATTTCATAGATATGGATTTTAATCTATAATCCATTTCCATTTATTCATCTCTGAGATTTCCCTCCTTTCTCAGTGACGGAGACTACGGGTTGTCTCTGGAAATGTGGGAAATCACATAGGGTGCATGAAGCCAACTGTTTCAACTGCATAACCCCACCACCTTTCTGTGAAGGATCATATCCACTCATCATATGAGTTTTCCCTATGGCCTCTGTCAGACAAGGTTCAGAGCCGTTTTCAGGTAAACCTTTCTGTCCAGTGAGTGCTTACCCATCTGAAGGGATGAGAGATCCATCCTATGGACGCCCAAAGATTGCGGAATAAGGGGTGAATTTCCAAAAATTTTTCTCTCCCTTCAACTGGGAATCGTATTCCCTATTTAGAAAATCATATTTTCAAGGATCAATCTTGAACCATAAACTGAACCAAATCTGAACCAAAAGGAGTGGGAGAGGATTATACCTGATACGGAGAAATACTATCTCCCAATGGAGGTGTTCACGCCCAAGGAAGGATCCAAAATCTGCTCCCACTGAAGATGGCGCAGTGCAGGGTGGAGCAGAATCAGCAACGTTCTTCAAAAGAACTTGATCCTTCGTAAGGATCAACTGGACGACTTGAGTACAGCTCCAACCAATCTTTTCCCTAAAAGATTGAAATCAAGATCCAATCTTGATTGCTCCCAAGAACTGGAGATCGAACTGAAGGAATGGCAAAAGCAGGAAGGTGGCGGCAGGAGAGAATTCGCAGTATGCAGGAAATCTCTCAATCTCTCTTTCTTTTAAGAGAAGAATGTTGTTGATGATGTAAAAGGCTGCCGCCCCCTTCCCCTTTTATAATCTCAAAGGGATCAGCTCCTAATCTGGTTAGGAGCTGCTAATCCAAATCATATTTGGGTTAGAAGTCCCTTAGTGATAAGGGATAATCCTTATCTTATCTGCAAATCAGATCAGCTGTCTCCTAATCTAATTAGGAGGTTTCCAGATCTAAATCTTATTTAGATCTTGGACTCTCTGAGTGGATAGGGTCTAAGCCCAATCCTTTTAGCTGACCCACTTCAGAATTCGCCCCCTTTAAATGACTGATCAAATCAGCCTAGTTCGAAATGGGCTTAAGGCCCATTTAAGGTTATGTACTCAAAAGGCTTCCAAATTGCTGCCCAGTTGGGCTTCCTTGTATGGCATGGGACCCAAGCATTGATCTACACATCAGCCACATGGGTTCGGCCCAGCCTTTGCTACAAGGCCTGGCCGAATACACTGTTAATGACAGTGCACCCCCTGAAACCCATCAAATGAGCTCTATGGGCCCAACACTTACACTAAGTGGTCCCTGGGCCAAGCCACCTTGTAACACCCAGGGACTGTGGGCAGATGCAAGATTAGCCCATCAGGTGTTATCCTCAATGGTCTTACACTTAACCTCTCAGCCCATAATGATCATACACTGCCCGACAAGAGAGGACCTCTCCCTCGGCTGCAAGGAACAGTGTTGCACTCTCCACTTATATGGATCCCGGGAATTAAAACCTTCTTGCAAACAATTTAGAATCCATACATATATACTTTTATATCTTATATAAAATATATTTTGCAAAACAAATCTCAACGGTTGAAATCGGCTGCCGGCAGTCTTGGTTTCCATCAGTGAGAGTGCATCCCCGATCATTACCTTTGTCCGACAAAGGGGCTGATCCTGTCACTATGATCACCCACTCAGATGAATTCTCGGACTGTCCCAACATACCCAGGTTTTGACCCCCGCTAAGGATCTCACTGATTGGTACATCAAAGACAGCCCAATCCGACACCTAGTGTAGTATCATAATCGAGTCTAGGGGTCGGGTGTAACTTTCCAGTTTTGCCCATCAATCTCCAAGGTCCAGGGCAATACTGGAAATCTGGTCCAGTTCAAAGATTCAATTAATCCTACACTGTATGTGCCTTGGGTCTCACCCTGGCAGCTGAGACAGGCCACCCCAACCGACTTGGTGGCACCACAGTGTCAGCCTTGTCAGGATAGGTCTCCCCAAACCGACCCACTGGCTGTGAACATTCTAAACTAACACGAGTCTCATTAAGTGTCCAGTTTAAGGGTATTACACAGAAACATACCAAGGGAACATGAATCAAATATGTATCTTTTTTCATTTACAATAAACTCATAAAGTACATCATTCTGATTGAAGCTAAGGGCATACAAAACTGTCTAACAGCTCCCACTTGCACTTAGGTCCAATCAGGTACTAGCCGGAGTCCCATGCTTTCCACGTGTTTCTCAAACACTTTCTGTGAAAGTGGCTTTGTCAATGGGTCTACTACATTTTCCACTGACGCTACCTTCTGAATCAGGACGTCCCCTCTACCAACAATCTCCCGCAGTACGTGGTACTTCCTCTCGATGTGCTTCGACTTCGAGTGGGCTCGTGGCTCCTTAGCCTGAGCAATGGCTCCATTGTTGTCACACAACAATGGGATGGGTGATGTGCTGGACGGAACAACTCCCAACTCGTGAACGAACTTCTTCATCCACACAGCTTCTTTGGCAGCCTCACTTGCGGCAATGTATTCGGCCTCGGTCGTGGAGTCTGCAGTGGACCCCTGTTTGCTGCTTTTCCAGCAAACAGCACACGATCCTATCGTGAGAACATATCCAGATGCAGACTTTCTATCATCTGGGTCTGACTGGAAATCGGCATCTGTAAACCCCTGGATTTGTAGTGAGCTACCGTCGAACACCAGACAAAACTCTTTTGTCCTTCGAAGGTACTTAAGTATGTTTTTCACAGCTGTCCAATGCTCCTGCCCTGGGTTGGCCTGAAATCTGCTTACTACACTCACTGCCTGAGCTATGTCAGGACGAGTGCACAGCATGGCATATATGATGCTCCCTACGGCTGAGGCATAAGGAATGTCTTTCATGCCATCAATCTCCTCAGAAGTCTTAAGAGACATCTTCTTGGAGAGAGTGACTCCGTGCCTGAAAGGAACATTTCCTTTCTTGGAGTTTTCCATGCTGTATCTTTTGACTATTTTGTCAATGTAAGCAAATTGGGATAATCCTATTATCCGCTTCGATCTATCTCTATAGAGTCGAAGACCCAGTATATAGGAGGCTTCTCCAAGGTCTTTCATGGAGAATTGCTGCGAAAGCCATACTTTTACCGTAGTTAACATTCCCACATCATTCCCAATGAGTAGAATGTCATCTACATACAGAACCAAGAAGGTAACCTTATCCCCACTGTACTTCCTGTAGACACAGGGTTCATCCGGATTCTACTCGAAGTCAAACGATTTGACAGCAGAGTTAAAACGGATGTTCCAACTTCAAGAAGCTTGCTTAAGCCCATAAATGGATCTGTTAAGTTTACATACCATGGTTTCCTGACCTGCAGCAACGAAGCCTTGCGGCTGCTGCATATAGATATCTTCAGCAAGATCTCCATTCAGGAATGCAGTTTTGACAT
Organism: Nelumbo nucifera; assembly: GCF_055504915.1. NCBI lineage: Eukaryota > Viridiplantae > Streptophyta > Magnoliopsida > Proteales > Nelumbonaceae > Nelumbo > Nelumbo nucifera. Next base: position 42,449,080 of record NC_142649.1, read on the forward strand.
CCATCTGCCAAATCTCATAATCATGGTATGCTGCTACAGCTAGCAGGATCCTAATGGATTTAAGCATGGCCACAGGCGAAAAGGTTTCCTCATAATTGATGCCCTCTTTCTGAATGTACCCTTTCGCCACCAGACGAGCCTTGAAGGTCTCAACTTTACCATCGGGGCCCTTCTTCCTCTTGTAAATCCATTTGCAACCGATTGCCTTAACCCCGGAGGGCGGATCTACTAGAGTCCAGACTCCATTGGTCTCCATTGACTCCATCTCTACCCTCATGGCCTCCACCCACTTCTGGGAATCTATGTCCAACATAGCTTCCGCGTAAGTCACGGGATCCTCCTCTCTAGTCAAGGTTTCCACCAGGTAACTATCCTGGTCATAACCATAACGGACTGGTGGCCTGGATGCCCGAGTGGATCTTCTAAGTTGGTCACTACCTGGAACTTGTGGGACATCTCCCACTGCTCCTGAGCTCTCCTCATCAAGAACAACTTCCTGACGATGGGTGTCCAGGATATAGTCGGTTTTCAAGAATTGTGCATTTCGACTGCAGAACACTTTCTGCTCACTTGGGTCATAGAAAAGGTAACCTACAGAGCCTTTTGGGTAGCCCACAAATAGGCAACGGCTGGTCTTGGATTCCAACTTGTCTGCACTCGTTCTTTTAACGTGTGCTGGACAACCCCAAATCTTCATGTGTCTGACACTTGGTTTCTTTCCGGTCCAAAGTTCATATGGAGTATTCGGAACCGATTTGGTTGGAACCCGATTCAGCACATAAATCGCAGTCTCTAATGCGTAACCCCAAAAGGATGTGGGTAACTCTGAGTGTATGAGAAGCGACCGGACCATATCTAATAAGGTCATATTTCTCCTCTCTGAAACACCGTTAAGTTGTGGTGTAGCAGGAGGAGCTAATTGTGATACTATCCCATTGTCCTTTAAGTAGTCCCTGAATTCGTCAGAGAGATATTCGCCACCTCGATCGGATCGAAGGGCTTTAATTTCTCTCCCTAACTGTTTCTCGACCTCTTGTCTAAACTCTTTGAACTTTTCAAAGGATTCGGACTTGTGTCTCATTAGGTACACGTAACCATATCGTGAAAAATCATCTATGAAGGTGATGAAATACACGTGTTGATTTCGTGTCCTAACACTCAGGGGACCACATACATCAGTATGTATTAGGTCAAGTGTGCCTGTACATCTTTCAGGCTTACCATTAAATGGCCGTCTCGTCATCTTGCCTTGTAGGCAAGGCTCATAGGTGGGAAGATCTTCTACAGCTAGAAAATCCAAAGGACAATCCTTTACCAACCTTGTGATTCGGTCAACACCGATGTGGCCAAGTCGGTAATGCCACAGACACGTGGGATTAAGTGTATCACGGGCTCTCTTCTTGGGGTTTTCAACCGACGTAGTTTCGGTTATGTTAGTTTCTAGAGAAGGACGTAGAACATAGAGACCATTCTCCAGGTCCCCGTATGCGATGAATCGGTTATTTCTTTTAATAGTAATCGTATTACTAAAGAAGACAGAATAACCATCTGCACACAGTTTTGAGACAGAAATCAAATTTCTTCTTAAATTTTGTACGTAAAGACAATCTTTCAGTACAATTATTCCTTCTCTAAAAAATAGTTCCACGGTTCCTATGGCCGCGGCTGCAACAGTTGCAGTAGTCCCCAAGTAGAGTGTGACTTCTCCTTCACTCCGCCTTCTGCTGACCTTGAACCCCTGCAGTGAGTTACACGCATGAGTTGAAGCCCCGGAGTCAATACACCAGGACGCAGAAGCTACCAATAAATTGGTTTCTATAACACAAGTTTCGAAGTTACCTTTCTTGGATTCCAGGTAGGCTGGACAATTCCTTTTCCAGTGGCCAGTCTTCTTGCAGAAGTGACAGGCATCCGATGCTTTGTCTTTCTTCTGCTTCTTGCTTTTAGTGGCTTTCTTCTGAGGCTTCTTTGCCTTCCTCTTTCTCTTGCCTGTCTTGCCAGCTTCAACAAGCATGGCTACAGGCTCATCCTTTTTAATCAGTTCTTCAGCTCTTTGCAACATATTGCTGAGCTCTTGTAAGCTGACATTCAGCTTGTTCATGTTATAGTTCATGATGAACGGATTAAAGGAAGGAGGCAAAGAGTTAAGGATAGCATCTATCTGGGTTGCAAGGTCCAGCCCGGATCCAAGAGCCTCTAGTTCATTGATGTATCCCATCATCCGAAGACAATGGTCGTGAACTTGTTGGCCCTTGGAAATTTGTGTGGTCATGAACTGTTTCAAGACCTTTTGTCGAGTAGAACGATTCTGCTCTTCATACATCGTCTTGAGACTGTCCAATATGTCCTTGGCAAGTTCGATCTGATCGAACTGCCTCTGTATCGGATTGTCTAGCGAGGCAATGATGTAACACCGGGCAAGGGAGTTTTTCTCCTCCCATTCTTGATAGTCTCTCCTTCGGGCCTCAGAAGCCCTATCTCCCAGCCGCTCCGGGGCTGGATTCTTTGCCACTTTATCAAGTTTTTCAGAAGCAAGGACCAGCATAAGGTTTCTATACCAGTCAGCATAGTTTTGGCCCTTCAACTTGTTGTCATCAAGTAGCTTTGCAAAAGATCCGTTTGCCATTTTCTGATAAAAGAGCAAACATCAGTCCACGACCTAATTTGATTCATGTTCATTTCATAGATATGGATTTTAATCTACGATCCATTTCCATTTATTCGTCTCTAAGATTTCCCTCCTTTCTCAGTGACGGAGACTACGGGTTGTCTCTGGAAATGTGGGAAATCACATAGGGTGCATGAAGCCAACTGTTTCAGCTGCATAACCCCACCACCTTTCTGTGAAGGATCATATCCACTCATCATATGAGTTTTCCCTTTGGCCTCTGTCAGACAAGGTTCAGAGCCGTTTTCTGGTAAACCTTTCTGTCCAGTGAGTGCTTACCCATCATATTCGTGAACGCCAAGGTACCGTGAGAGAGTTCCCATTTTCTGGTGAAGCCCCTCCCACATCGGTCTATGACGCCCCTATCATCTTATGAAACACTTAGACAAGCCCAACAGCAAATGGATAGCCCATTTTCTGGTGCGTTACCTCATTATTGAAGGACCCATCTTCGTGCTAATGATGGAAGGCCTTTAGAGAGTTCATCATATGAATCTCCCTATCACATGCACTCATATTATCTGGAGGGAACAGATAATTACGCCCTAGTTTTATCTTTAGGTCAAACCAAAGTGGCTCCCACTGACTTTCATAAAGCCAAATTTTGGTGGGCCTAAATCGGCTAGGGTTCCGCACGAGACCTCATGATGAGGTGTGGGGCCCACCACGGAGGGAGGTCATCCAATGACCAAAAGGGACACCAAGGCAATGATGTGCATTCAGCCATGGTGTGCGCAAGAGCCACTGTCGATTGAGCATGGGCCAAGCACTTATGGCCCATGTACGTAGCACATCACACAACCATACATCACATGCAGGGATAAATTGATCCAATCAATTAATTATCTGTAAAGCCCATTTGAAGCCCATTTTAAATCCATAATATTAACCATTAACATTATCTAGGTATATGGGCCAAACGGTTCAACCCATATAGCTTTAAGGGTTAAGTGGGCTTTTAGCAGTTTTAACTGTTTAAAACTGGGTCTTTACAGGTTGGGCCGAATTAACCATTCAATTAAATATCAATCCTTAGGCCCATTAGTGGGAAAATTAGGGCTGACTTTCAGCCTTGATTAAACCCTAGATTTGCTCCAAACAGTTTGAACCAATCTTTGTTCGAATGGGTCTAGGGTTTGATTTTTAATTAAATCTTTAATTCAAGAAAATAATCTGAAATTAATTACTGATAAAAGAAAAACAACAATCAGTCAATCAGGGCTGTTCGTACAATCCATCCTGCAAAACAGAGGTTAGATCACAGAATGCAGTTTCACAAACTGCAAATCGCAGATAGCGATTCTCCCATCTGCGAAATCTTCTTCTCTGCGATTTCTCCCTTTCTGCGCCGCCATCTTCGATCCAAAATAAAATAGAAATCCTATTTCTATTAATTATTACATCAGATCGAATGCCTATACATTGAGTCTAAAATTAAAAAAAAATTATTTACAGACCAAATGTAATAAATAAATCAGGAAACTGCAAATCTTGCAGGTTCCCTGCGCAAACCAAGATTTCGATCTCCTCTTGTACGAACAGCCCATAAATCAAGAAAATCATAAAGAACAATTCTAAATAATAATCAGATTTATAAAATTAATTTCAGATTATTCGCCCATTAATTTTGGGAACAAAATTTCCCAATACCCATATCTGCGCAAATCGGGTAGAACACCTTCTGCCCATTTGCGCAGGTTCTGATCTGAAACAAACTGGTTCAAGATTTGAAACATGGCTCTGATACCACTGAAGGGATGAGAGATCCATCCTATGGATGCCCAAAGATTGCGGAATAAGGGGCGAATTTCCAAAAATTTTTCTCTCCCTTCAACTGGGAATCGTATTCCCTATTTAGAAAATCATATTTTCAAGGATCAATCTTGAACCATAAACTGAACCAGATCTGAACCAAAAGGAGTGGGAGAGGATTATACCTGATACGGAGAAATACTATCTCCCAATGGAGGTGTTCACGCCCAAGGAAGGATCCAAAATCAGCTCCCACTGAAGATGGCGCAGCGCAGGGTGGAGCAGAATCAGCAACGTTCTTCAAAAGAACTTGATCCTTCGTAAGGATCAACTGGACGACTTGAGTACAGCTCCAACCAATCTTTTCCCTAAAAGATTGAAATCAAGATCCAATCTTGATTGCTCCCAAGAACTGGAGATCGAACTGAAGGAATGGCAAAAGCAGGAAGGTGGCGGCAGGAGAAAATTCGCAGTATGCAGGAAATCTCTCTATCTCTCTTTCTTTTAAGAGAAGAATGCTGTTGATGATGTAAAAGGCTGCCGCCCCCTTCCCCTTTTATAATCTCAAAGGGATCAGCTCCTAATCAGGTTAGGAGCTGCTAATCCAAATCATATTTGGGTTAGAAGTCCCTTAGTGATAAGGGATAATCCTTATCTTATCTGCAAATCAGATCAGCTGTCTCCTAATCTAATTAGGAGGTTTCCAGATCTAAATCTTATTTAGATCTTGGACTCTCTGAGTGGATAGGGTCTAAGCCCAATCCTTTTAGCTGACCCACTTCAGAATTCGCCCCCTTTAAATGACTGATCAAATCAGCCTAGTTCGAAATGGGCTTAAGGCCCATTTAAGGTTATGTACTCAAAAGGCTTCCAAATTGCTGCCCAGTTGGGCTTCCTTATATGGTGTGGGACCCAAGCATTGATCTACACATCAGCCACATGGGTTCGGCCCAGCCTTTGCTACAAGGCCTGGCCGAATACACTGTTAATGACAGTGCACCCCCTGAAACCCATCAAATGAGCTCTATGGGCCCAACACTTACAGTAAGTGGTTGTTATCCTCAGGGACTGTGAGCAGATGCAAGATTAGCCCATCAGGTGTTATCCTCAATGGTCTTACACTTAACCTCTCAGCCCATAATGATCATACACTGCCCGACAAGAGAGGACCTCTCCCTCGGCTGCAAGGAACAGTGTTGCACTCTCCACTTATATGGATCCCGGGAATTAAAACCTTCTTGCAAACAATTTAGAAACCATACATATATACTTTTATATCTTATATAAAATATATTTTGCAAAACAAATCTCAACGGTTGAAATCGGCTGCCGGCAGTCTTGGTTTCCATCAGTGAGAGTGCATCCCCGATCATTACCTTTGTCCGACAAAGGGGCTGATCCTGTCACTATGATCACCCACTCAGATGAATTCTCGGACTGTCCCAACATACCCAGGTTTTGACCCCCGCTAAGGATCTCACTGATTGGTACATCAAAGACAGCCCAATCCGACACCTAGTGTAGTATCATAATCGAGTCTAGGGGTCGGGTGTAACTTTCCAGTTTTGCCCATCAATCTCCAAGATCCAGGGCAATACTGGAAATCTGGTCCAGTTCAAAGATTCAATTAATCCTACACTGTATGTGCCTAGGGTCTCACCCTGGCAGCTGAGACAGGCCACCCCAACCGACTTGGTGGCACCACAGTGTCAGCCTTGTCAGGATAGGTCTCCCCAGACCGACCCACTGGCTGTGAACATTCTAAACTAACACGAGTCTCATTAAGTGTCCAGTTTAAGGGTATTACACAGAAACATACCAAGGGAACATGAATCAAATATGTATCTTTATTCATTTACAATAAACTCATAAAGTACATCATTCTGATTGAAGCTAAGGGCATACAAAACTGTCTAACACCATCATATTCGTGAACGCCAAGGTACCGTGAGAGAGTTCCCATTTTCTGGTGAAGCCCCTCCCACATCGGTCTATGACGCCCCTATCATCTTATGAAACACTTAGACAAGCCCAACAGCAAATGGATAGCCCATTTTCTGGTGCGTTTCCCCATTACTGAAGGACCCATCCTCGTGCTAATGATGGAAGGCCTTTAGAGAGTTCATCATATGAATCTCCCTATCACATGCACTCATATTATCTGGAGGGAACAGATAATTACGCCCTAGTTCTATCTTTAGGTCAAACCAAAGTGGCTCCCACTGTCTTTCAAAAAGCCAGATTTTGGTGGGCCTAAATCGGCTAGGGTTCCGCACGAGACCTCATGATGAGGTGTGGGGCCCACCACTGAGGGAGGTCATCCAATGACCAAAAGGGACACCATGGCAATGATGTGCATTCAGCCATGGTGTGCGCAAGAGCCACTGTCGATTGAGCATGGGCCAAGGACTTATGGCCCATGTACGTAGCACATCACACATCCATACATCACATGCAGGGATAGATTGATCCAATCAATTAATTATTTGTAAAGCCCATTTGAAGCCCATTTTAAATCCATAATATTAACCATTAACATTTTCTAGGTATATGGGCCGAACGGTTCAACCCATATAGCTTTAATGGTTAAGTGGGCTTTTAGCAGTTTTAACTGTTTAAAACTGGGCCTTTACAGGTTGGGCCGAATTAACCATTCAATTAAATATCAATCCTTAGGCCCATTAGTGGGAAAATTAGGGCTGACTTTCAGCCTTGATTAAACCCTAGATTTGGTCCAAACAGTTTGAACCAATCTTGGTTCGAATGGGTCTAGGGTTTGATTTTTAATTAAATCTTTAATTCAAGAAAATAATCTGAAATTAATTACTGATAAAAGAAAAACAAAAATCAGTAAATCAGGGCTGTTTGCACAATCCATCCTGCAAAACAAAGGTTAGATCACAGAATGCAGTTTCACAAACTGCAAATCGCAGATGGCGATTCTCCCATCTGCGAAATCTTCTTCTCTGTGAAATCTCCCTTTCTGCGCCGCCATCTTCGATCCAAAATTAAAATAAATAAAAATCCTATTTCTATTAATAATTACAACAGATCGAATACCTATACATTGAGTCTAGAAAATAAAAAAAAATTATTTACAGACCGAATGTAATAAATAAATCAAGAAACTGCAAATCTTGCAGGTTCCCTGCGCAAACCAAGATTTCGATCTCCTCTTGTACGAACAACCTATAAATCAAGAAAATCATAAAGAACAATTCTAAATAATAATCAGATTTATATAAAATTAATTTCAGATTATTCGTCCATTAATTTTGGGAACAAAATTTCCCAAAACCCATATCTGCGCAAATCGGGTAGAACACCTTCTGCCCATTTGCGCAGGTTCAGATCTGAAACAAATTGGTTCAAGATTTGAACCATGGCTCTGATACCACTGAAGGGATGAGAGATCCATCCTATGGACGCCCAAAGATTGCGGAATAAGGGGCGAATTTCAAAAATTTTATCTCTCCCCTCAACTGGGAATCGTATTCCCTATTTAGAAAATCATATTTTCAAGGATCAATCTTGAACCATAAACTGAACCAGATCTGAACCAAAAGGAGTGGGTGAGGATAATACCTGATACGGAGAAATACTATCTCCCAATGGAGGTGTTCACGCCCAAGGAAGGATCCAAAATCTGCTCCCACTGAAGATGGCGTAGTGAAGGATGGAGCAGAATCTGCAATGTTCTTCAAAAGAACTTGACCCTTCGCAAGAATCAACTGGACGGCTTGTGAGTACAGCTCCAACCAATCTTTTCCCAAAAGATTGAGATCAAGATCAAATCTTGATTGCTCCCAAGAACTGGAGATCGAACTGAAGGAATGGCAATGGCAGGAAGGTGGCGGCAGGAGAGAATTCACAGTATGCAGGAAATCTCTCAATCTCTCTTTCTTTAAGAGAAGAATGCTGTTGATGATTTTGTGTGTTTCAAGGCTGCCGCCCCCTTCCCCTTTTATAATCTTAAAGGGATCAGCTCCTAATCAGATTAGGAGTTGCTAATCCAAATCATATTTGGGTTAGAAGTCCCTTAATGATAAGGGATAATCCTTATCTTATCTGCAGATCAGATCAGTTGTCTCCTAATCTAATTAGGAGGTTTCCTTATCTAAATCTTATTTAGATCTTGGACTCTCTGAGTGGATAGGGTCTAAGCCCAATCCTTTTAGCTGACCCACTTCAGAATTCGCCCCCTTTAAATGACTGATCAAATCAGCCCAGTTCGGAATGGGCTTAAGGCCCATTTAAGGTTATGTACTCAAAAAGCCTTCCAAACTGCTGCCCAGTTGGGCTTCCTTGTATGGCGTGGGACCCAAGCATTAATCTACACATCAGCCACATGGGCTCAGCCCAGCCTTTGTTACAAGGCCTGGCCGAATGCACTGCTGAAGACAGTGTACCCCCTGAAACCCATCAAATGAGCTCTATGGGCCCAACACTTACACTAAGTGGTCCCTGGGCCAAGCCACCTTGTAACACCCAGGGACTGTGGGCAGATGCAAGATTAGCCCATCAGGTATTATCCTCAATGGTCTTACACTTAACCTCTCAGCCCATAATGATCATACACTGCCCGACAAGAGAGGACCTCTCCCTCGGCTGCAAGGAACAGTGTTGCACTCTCCACTTATATGGATCCCGGGAATTAAAACCTTCTTGCAAACAACTTAGAAACCATACATATATACTTTTATATCTTATATAAAATATATTTTGCAAAACAAATCTCAACGGTTGAAATCGGCTGCCGGCAGTCTTGGTTTCCATCAGTGAGAGTGCATCCCTGATCATTACCTTTGTCCGACAAAGGGGCCAATCCTGTCACTATGATCACCCACTCAGATGAATTCTCGGACTGTCCCAACATACCCAGGTTTTGACCCCCGCTAAGGATCTCACTGATTGGTACATCAAAGACAGCCCAATCCAACACCTAGTGTTGTATCATAATCGAGTCTAGGGGTCGGGTGTAACTTTCCAGTTTTGCCCATCAATCTCCAAGGTCCAGGGCAATACTGGAAATCTGGTCCAGTTCAAGGATTCAATTAATCCTACACTGTATGTGCCTAGGGTCTCACCCTGGCAGCTGAGACAGGCCACCCCAACCGACTTGGTGGCACCACAGTGTCAGCCTTGTCAGGATAGGTCTCCCCAGACCGACCCATTGGCTGTGAACATTCTATACTAACACGAGTCTCATTAAGTGTCAAGTTTAATGGTATTACACAGAAACATACCAAGGGAACATGAATCAAATATGTATCTTTATTCATTTACAATAAACTCATAAAGTACATCATTCTGATTGAAGCTAAGGGCATACAAAACTGTCTAACACCATGATGGTGTTATAGGGTGAGCCAATCTTCACAACCAGGAACTCTGTCATCCTTGTCACTTTTGGGGCTCCGTCCCTACTGTGACCGGTAGGGAAATCTTGCCCTCTGGATTGATGATGCTGCTAGAGAAGCCGACTAGTGGGGAATCTACTGGTTGGAGGCGCTCTAGAGCTATCTTCATCTTTTCAAAAGTTTCGTAGAAAAGGATGTCGGTTGAGGAGCCACTATCAACAAAGATCCTTTTGACTACGAAGTTCGCAATGATGGCTGAAACCACCAATGCGTTGTTATGGGGGACTACTACCCCCTTCAAGTCCTAGTCCATGAAGGAGAGGGGTTCTTGCTTCTGTTTCTTGGGGGCCAGCCCCTAGATGTTGAGCTTCCTGATGTAGGCTTTGCGAGCCAAAGGTGAGGCTCCACTCAAGGGGTTGCCTCTCATTATGACATCGATGATGCCTGCTGCTAGCTAGTGCTGCTGCTATTGTTGCTGAGAGGACAAGGCGCCAACCTCGCCTCCGACGTACTACTTGAGGTGGCCCCAACAGATGAGGGACTCTATCTCATTTTTGAGATTGTAGCAGTCTTCAGTGTCATGGCCCGTACCAAGGTGAAACTTGCAGTACTTTTTGGGGTCTCCCCAATGGGGGTTCTTCTTCAACTTTCAGACCACTTCATAAATTTCTCTTGCCCGATCTGCATCAAGATCTGCGTGTGGGTGGAGTTGAGTGGCGTATATTGATTATAAGCCAAGGTTGGGGCCGAAGGCTTTCTGTTGTTGTTGTTGCTACGGCTCCGATTCCCATTTTTTCTCTTCTTCTCGGGGGTTCCATCCCGATGCTCAACACCCCTTTCATGGGCGTCCGTGGCCGAGGCCTCTTCAACCACAACATACTTCTGGGCCTTTTCTAGGAACTCCAGCTTCATCTTCAGTTGGCTTTTGGCCACGGAGCATTTGAGGGCAAAGCCCGGAGGAGCCCATTGATAGCGGCATGCATGGAGACCAGGGGGTCGAGGTCGCGGAGCTCAAGTTCTTCTTTCTTGAAACGGTGAATATATGACCGCAAGCTTATCCCCCACTTCTGCTTGATAGTCATCAGCAAGACGACACTCTTCTAAGGGCATTGGTTGTTGATGAAGCGTGCGTGGAACAAGCTGGAAAATTGGTCCCACGAGTTGATGAACCAAGGTGGAAGGCTTGAGAACCACCACCGAGCGGCTCCCTTGAAGGTTGCTTGGAAAGTTCGGCAAGACAAGACGTTGGAGTACCCATATAGGATCATGAGTGCCCCGAAGCTCTCCTGGTGGTCATTCGGGTCAGAGTTCCCGTCGTACATCTCCAAGGCAGGAGCCTTGAAGTTCGTGGGTAGAGGCTCGGGAATGATATCAATAGAGAAGGCATCCATTCTCCCTTGATAGGAGATTTGTCCGGATGAGGTGTTGGTTCAGCCCACTTTCACCTGTTTGAGCTCATCTTTGACAGCTCCGAGCTCGGCTTGGAGTTCGGCGAACATGGGGTCGGACATGGCCTGTGTGCCATCCCGATCTTCATGAACATGGTGGTGCTCGGCATGGACTCTAGAGTGCTCAGAGTTGAGACCGCATGCTTCGCGTTTAGCACGGCGGTCGTTAAGGACATCCCGGAGGTCCGAGACGTGAGGGGAAGAGGCTTGACATCGGCCCTTGGCCCTGGAATGGGTACTGGAATGATCGCAATGCCCGATCCACGTGGGTCGGCCGGGCGATTGCTGCTAGACTCTTGAGGGCTCGGCCCGCTCCACGTGGCCGAGGTTGGGGGCCGACTGGGTGGTAGACCCGCACTGGCCTAGCTGTGTTGACAACTCGGTGGGGTGGTCACCTTGGGGGTGATTGTTAGATAGTGTACGCCCTTAGCTCCAATCGGAATGATGTACATTATGACATTTATTGTAAATTAATAAAGTACATATTTGATTCATGTTACTGTGGTGTGTTTCTATGTAATACCTTTAAACTGGCCACTTATGAGACTCGTGTTAGTTCAGAATGTTCACAGCCATTGGGTAATTCTGGGGAGATTTATCCTACCAAGGCTAACACTGATATGCCGCCAAGTTGGTTGGGGTGGCTTGTCTCAACTGCCAAGGTGAGACCCGAGGTACATGCAGTGTAGGTTTACTTGAAACCATGAACCGGACCAGAATTCCAGTATTGCCCTGGACCTTGGTGATTGTTGGGCAAAACTGGAATGTTAATCCTGACCCCTAGACTCGATTATGATACTGCACTAGGTGTCGGATTGAGCTGTCTTTGATATGCCAATCAGTGAGATCCTTAGAGGGGGTCAAAACCTAAATATGTTGGGACATTTTGAGAATTCATCTAAGTGGGTGATCATAGTGACAGGATCAGCCCCTTTGTCGGACAAAGGTAATGATCGGGGATGCACCCTCTCTGATGGAAACCAAAGTTGCCAGCAGCCGATTTCAATCGTCGAAATTTTTTTTTGCAAAATATATTTATACAAAGATATACATATATGTTATGGTTTCAAAATGTTTGCAAAAGGTTTTAATTCCCGGGATCCATGTGAGTAGAGAGTGCAGCAATGTTCCTTGTAGCCGAGGGAGAGGTCTTCTCTTGTCGGGTAGTGTTTGATCATTATGGGCTGATAGGTTAAGTGTAAGACCATTGAGGGTAGTACCTGATGGGCTAATCTTGCATCTACCCACAGTCCCTGGGTTTTTATAAGGTGGCTTGGCCCAGGGACCACTTAGTGTAAGTGTTGGGCCCATTAAGAGCCCATGGTGATGGGCTTAGGGATTCACTGCCCATAACAGTGAATTCGGCTAGGCCTTGTAACAGAGGCTAGGTTGAACCCATGTGGCTGATGTGTAGATCAATGTTTTGGTCCCACGCCATACAAGGAAACCCAATTGGGCAGCAGTTTGGAAGGTTAGTGAGCACATAGACTTAATGGGCCTAAAGCCCAATTCGAACTAGTCTAATTTGATTAGTTAAAGAAGGGGCTGATCTAGGATTTTGATCAACAGATAGGATAGGGAGTTATCCCTATCCACTCAGAGAGTCCAGATCCAAATACAGATTTGGATTTGGAAACTCCTAATAAGATTAGGAGGGCTTATCTAATCTGCAAATAAGATAAGGGCTTATCCTTATCTCTTAAAGAGAACGAACCAAAAACAGATTTGGATTAGGAAACTCCTAATGAGATTATGAGCTCTCTTTAAGGCTATAAAAGGAGGAGGGGGCAAACCATTCTACACAACATCACAACTGATCTCAGATCACAGAAAGAGAGAAGACAACTACAATAAGACTGTGCCATCTTTTGCTCTTGCGCCCTCCTCCTACTGTCGCTACTGCCAGTTCGATCTCCACTGTAGGAGCGATCAAGAAGTGTTCTTGATATCAGTCTTTGGAGAAAGACTGATCTGAAGTCGTGCTCACACTCCCTCCATCGAATTCTTGCAGAAGGATTCGGTTCTTATGAAGAACTTGTTGATTCTACTCCACCCTACACTGTGTCATCTTCAGTGGGAGAAGTCTTTGGAGTTTTCCTTGGGTGTGAACACCTTCGTTGGGAGTTACTGCTACTCCATATCAGGTACATCCCTCTCCTACCTTTTTGTTTCAGATCTGGTTCGATTCTTGGTTCAAGATTGATCATTGAAAATGCAGATTTTCTAAAACAGGGAATGTGATTCCCATATGGGAGAGAGAAATTTTTGAAATTTCGCCCAGCCTACCTGTAGGGTTCGGCCATCCATATGATGGATCTCTCATCCCTTCAGTGGTATCAGAGCCATGGTTCAAATCTTGAAGCGAAATAGATCAGATCTGAACCTGCGCAAATGGGCAGAAGGCGTTCTACCCGATTTGCGTAGATTGTGGTTTTTTCTGGGAAATTGTTTCCCATATCAAGGGCGAATGATCTGAAATTAATTCTTTATAAATCTGAATTTTATTTAGAATTGTTCTTTATAATTTTCTTGATTTATGGGTTGTTCGTACAAAGGAGATCGAATTCTTTATTGGCGCAGGATATCTGCGATTTGCAGATTTTTACATTCTGGTTTGTAATTAATTCTTTTTTATTTTTTAGACTGAATGTATAGAAATTCGATCTGATGTAATATTAATAGAAAAATTAGGGTTTTCTATTTATTTTATTTCATGATCGAATATGGCTACACAAGAGAAGGAGAATTCGCAGATGGGGAAATCGCTATCTGCGATTTGTAGTTTATGAAACTGCAAACTATGATCTAACGTCTGTTTTGCAGATTTGAGATGTGCGAACAGCCCTGTTACTGATTTCTGATTGTCTTTGATCGGTAATTAATTTCATATTGTTTTCTTGAATTAATTCTTGAATTGAAAATCAAACCCTAGACCCATTCGAACCAGATTGGACCAAACTGGTTGGACCGAATCTGTGGTTCGATGGGGGCTGATCTCAGCCCTAATTTCCCACTTTTGGGTCAAGGGATTGATGTTTAATTGTGAGACTTAATTCGGACCACACCTATAAGGCCCAGTTTTAAGGAGTTAAAACTGCTAAAGCCCACCAACTGTAGAAAAGCTATATGGGCCGAACTGCTTAATGCTATTCAGCCCATGTACCTAGATAGTATTAATCAGTAATATTATATATTAAATTGGGCTTTAATAATGGGCTTTACAGATATTAATTTATTGGATCAATTCTATCCTTGCATGTGATGTATGGATGTGTGATGTGCAACGTACATGGGCCATAAGTACTTGGCCCATGCAGATACGATAGTGGCTCTTGCACACACCATGGCTGAATGCACATCATTGCCATGGTGTCCCTAAAGATCATTAGATGATCTCCCTTCGTGGTGGGCCCCACACACCTCCCTAAAGAGGATCCGTGCGGAACCCTAGTCGTTTAGGGCCCACCTAAATCTGGCTTTATGAAAGTCAGTGGGAGCCACTTTGGTTTGACCTAAATTAAACTAGGGAAGAACTTTGTTCCCTCCAGAAATATGAGTGCATGTGATAGGGAGATTCATATGATGAACTCTCTAAAGGCCTTCCATCATTAGCATGAAGATGGGTCCTTCAATAAAGAGGAAACGCACCATAATATTAGGCTATCCATTTGCTGTTGGATCTATTGGAATGTTTCATAAGATGATAGGGGCGTCATAGACCGATGTGGGAGGGGCCTATCATAAAATGGAAGACTCTCTCACGGTACCTTGGTGTTCACGAATATGATGGGTGAACACTCACTGGACAGAAAGGTTTAACCTAAAATGGCAATGAACCTTGTCTGACATAGGCCAAAGGGAAAGGTCATGTGATGAGTGGATATGATCCTTCACAAAAAGGTGGTGGGGTTATGCAACTGAAACAGTTGGCTCCATGCACCCTATGTGATTTCCCACATTTCCATAGACATAAGTCGCTGTCTCCGTCACTGATATGGAAGGGAAATCTCAGAGATGAATAAATGGAATTGGAACATAGATTAAAAGCCATATCTATGTAGACAACATGAATCAAATTAGGTTGTGGACTAATGTTTGTTTTTTACTAGAAACGGCAAACGGGAAATTTGCAAAGCCATTAGATGACAATAAACTTAAGGGCCCAAACTATGTTGACTGGTACCGTAACCTTATGCTGGTCCTGACTTCGAAGAAGTTGGACAATGTGGCTAAAAACCCTGCCCCGGAGCGTACGGGAGATAGGGCTTCTGAGGCCCGAAGGAGGGAATACCTTGAGTGGGAAGAGAAAAATTCCCTGGCCCGGTGCTATATCATTGCCTCCCTAGACAATCCGATACAGAGGTAGTTCGATCAGATCGATCTTGCCAAGGACATATTGGACAGTCTAAAGACAATGTATGAAGAGCATAACGTTCTACTCGGCAAAAGGTCCTGAAATAGTTCATGACCGCACAAATGTCTAAGGGCCAATAGGTTCATGACCATTGTCTTCGGATGATGGGCTACATCAATGAACTTGAGGCTCTTGGATCCGGGCTGGACCATGTCACTAAGGTAGACACCATCCTAAATTCTTTGCCTCATTCCTTCAATCCGTTCATCATGAATTACAACATAAACAAGCTAAATGTCAGCATTCAGGAACTCAACAATATGTTGCAAAGGGCCAAAGAACTAATTAAGAAGGATGAGCCTCTTGCTATGCTTGTTGAAGCTAGCAAGTCAGCCAAGAAAAAGAGGAAGGCAAAGAAGAAGCCCCAAAAGAAAGCCACCAAGTCCAAGAAGCGGAAGAATGACAAAGCATCGGATGCTTATCACTTCTGCAAATAGACCGGCCACTAGAAGAGGAACTGTCCTCAGTACCTGGAATCCAAGAAAGATAATTTCGAATCCTGTGTCATATAAACCAATTTATTGGTTACTTCTGCTTCCAAGTGTATTGACTCTGGGGCATCAACTCATGCGTGTAACTCATTGTAGGGGTTCAGGATAAGTAGAAGACTGAAT
Source organism: Nelumbo nucifera (assembly GCF_055504915.1). Lineage (NCBI taxonomy): Eukaryota > Viridiplantae > Streptophyta > Magnoliopsida > Proteales > Nelumbonaceae > Nelumbo > Nelumbo nucifera. Next base: position 42,465,336 of record NC_142649.1, read on the forward strand.
GACGAAGAAGTAACTCTTTACTTGGGGACTTCTACAAGTGTTATAGCTATGGCTATAGGAACCGTAGAGTTATTTTTCAAAGAATGATCAGTTGTACTGAAAGATTGTCTTTATGTACAAAATTTGAGAAGAATTTTGATTTCTGTTTCAAAATTATGTGCAGATGGATATTTTATTGTTTTTGGTAATACGATTACTATTAAAAAAAATAACAAATTCATCGCATACGGAGAATTTGAGAATGGTCTCTATGTTCTCCATCCTTCTCTGGAAACTAACATAGCCGAAACTACGTCAGATGATATCCCAAGAAAAGAATCCATGATACAGTTAATCCCACGTGCCTGTGGCATTACCAACTTGGCCATATTAATATAGATCGTATCACAAGGTTGGTAAAGGATGGTCCTTTGCATTTTCTAACTGTAGAAGATCTTCCCACTTGTGAACCTTGCCTTCATGAAGAAATGGTCATTTAACGGTAAACCAGAAAGATGTACAGGCACGCTTGACCTTATACATACTGATGTATGTAGTCCCCTGAGTGTTAGGACTCGTAACCAGCACGTGTATTTTATTAGATTCACCGATGATTACTCGGTATGGTTACGTGTACCTAATGAGACGCAAGTCTGAATCCTTTGAAAAGTTCAAAGAGTTTAGACAAGAGGTCGAGAAACAGTTAGGGAGAGAAATTAAAGCCCTTCGATCAGATCGAGGTGGCGAATATCTCTCTAACGAATTCAGGGACTACTTAAAGGACAATGGGATAGTGTCACAATTAGCTCCTCCTGCTACACCACAACTTAACGGTGTTTCAGAGAGGAGGAATAGGACCTTATTAGATATGGTCCGGTCGCTTCTCATACACTCAGAGTTACCCACATCCTTTTGGGGTTACGCATTAGAGACTGCGATTTACGTGCTGAATCGGGTTCCAACCAAATCGGTTCCGAATACTCCATATGAACTTTGGACTGGAAAGAAACCAAGTGTCAGACACTTGAAGATTTGGGGTTGTCCAGCACACGTTAAAAGAACGAGTGCGGACAAATTGGAATCCAAGACCAGTCGTTGCCTATTCGTAGGCTACCCCAAGGGCTCTGTGGGTTACCTATTATTCTATGACCCAGGTGAACAGAAGGTGTTCTGTAGCCGAAATGCCCATTTCTTGGAGGAATATTACATCCTGAACAATCATCGTCAGGAAGTTATTCTTGATGAGGAGAGCTCAGGGTCAGTGAGAGATGTCCCACAAGTTCTAGGTAGTGACCAACCTACAAGATCTACCTGGGTTTCCAGGCCTCCAGTCCGTTTTGGCTATGACCAGGATAGTTACCTGGTGGAAGCTATGACTTGTGAGAAGGATCCCGTGACTTATACAAAAGCTATGTTGGATATAGATTCCTTGAAGTGGGTAGATGCCATGAGAGCTGAGATGGACTCAATGGAGACCAATGGAGTCTGGACTCTAGTATATCTGCCCCCCGGGATAAAAGCAATTGGTTGCAAATGGATCTATAAGAGGAAGAAGGGCCCCGATGGTAAGGTTGAGACCTACAAGGCTCGTCTGGTGGCAAAAGGTTATACTCAGAAAGAGTGCATCGATTATGAGGAAACCATTTCGCCGGTGGCCATGCTTAAATCCATTATGATCCTACTAGTTGTAGCAGCATACCATGACTACGGGATTTGGAAAATGGATGTCAAAACTGCGTTCCTGAATAGAGATTTTACTGAAGATATCTATATGCAGCAACCGCAAGGTTTCATAGTTGCGGGTTAGGAACACATGGTATGTAAACTAAATAGATCCATATATGGACTTAAGCAAGTTTCTAGGAGTTGGAACATCCGGTTTGATTCTACTGTCAAAAAGTTTGGCTTTGAGCAAGATCCATATGAACCCTGTGTTTAAAGGAAATCCAGTGGGGATAAGGTTACGTTCTTGGTTCTGTATGTGGATGACATTCTACTCATTGGGAATGATGTAGAAATGTTGACTACGGTGAAAGTATGACTTTCACAGCAATTCTCCATGAAAGATCTTCTAGAAGCCTCCTATATACTGGGTCTTCGACTCTATAGAGATAGATCGAAGAGGATAATAGGATTATCCTAATCTACTTACATTGACAAGAAAGTCAAGAGATACAACATGGAGAACTCCAAGAAAGGAAATTTTCCTTTCAGGCACAGAGTCACTCTCTCCAAGGGGATGTCTCCCAAGACTCCCGAGGAGATTGAGGGCATGATGGATGTTCCCTATGCCTCAGCCGTAGGGAGCATCATATATGCCATGCTGTGCACTCGTCCTGACATTGTTCAGGCAGTGAGTGTGGTAAGCAGATTCCAGGCCAACCCAGGGCAAGAGCACTGGACTGTTGTGAAAAATATGCTTAAGTACCTTCGAAGGACAAAAGAGTTTTGTCTGGTATTCGAGGTAGCTCACTACAGATCCAAGGGTATACTGATGTCGATTTCCAGTCGGATCCAAATGATAGAAAGTCTACATCTGGGTATGTTTTCACGATAGGATCGTGTGTTGTTTGCTGGAAAAGTAGCAAACAGGGGTCCACTGCAGATTCAACAATCGAATCCGAATACATTGCTGCAAGTGAAGCTGCCAAAGAAGCCGTATGGATGAAGAAGTTCATCATGAATTGGGAGTAGTTCCATCCAGCACATCACCCATTCGGTTGTTGTGTGACAATAATGGAGCTAACGCTCTGGCTAAGGAGCCACGACCCCACTCGAAGTCGAAGCACATCGAGAGGAAGTACCATGTACTGCGAGAGATAGTTAGAAGAGGGGACGTCCTGATTCAGAAGGTAGCATCAGTGAAGAATGTAGAAGACCCACTGACTAAGCCACTGACACAGAAAGTGTTTGAGAAACACGTGGAAAGTATGGGACTCCGGCTTATACCAGATTGGACCTAAGTGCAAGTGGGAGTTGTTAGACAGTGTATGCCCTTAGTTCCAATCGGAATGATGTACATTATGACATTTATTATAAATGAATAAAGTACATATTTGATTCATGTTATTATGGTGTGTTTCTGTGTAATACCCTTAAACTGGACACTTATGAGACTCGTGTTAGTTTAGAATGTTCACAGCCATTGGGTAAGTCTGGGGAGATTTATCCTACCAAGGCTGACACTGATGTGCCGCCAAGTTGGTTGGGGTGGCTTGTCTCAGCTACCAGGGTGAGACCCAAGGTACATGTAGTGTAGGTTTACTTGAAACCTTGAACCGAACCAGAATTCCAGTATTGCCCTGGATCTTGGTGTTTGGTGGGCAAAACTAGAATGTTACACCTAACCCCTAGACTCAATTATGATACTGCACTAGGTGTTGGATTGGGCTGTCTTTGATATGCCAATCAGTGAGATCTTTAGAGGGAGTCAAAACCTGGATATGTTGGGACAGTCTGAGAATTCATCTGAGTGGTTGATCACAATGACAGGATCAACCCCTTTATCGGACAAAGGTAATGATCGGGGATGCACTCTCTTTGATGGAAACCAAAGCTGCCAGTAGCCGATTTCAATCGTTGAAATTTGTTTTTGCAAACTATATTTATATAAAGATATACATATATATTATGGTTTCAAAATGTTTGCAAAAGGTTTTAATTCCCAGGATCCATGTGAGTAGAGAGTGTAGCACTGTTCCTTGTAGCCGAGGGAGAGGTCCTCTCTTGTCGGGCAGTGTTTGATCATTATGGGCTGAGAGGTTAAGTGTAAGACCATTGAGGGTAGTACTCGATGGGTTATCTTGCATCTGCCCACAGTCCCCGAGTTTTTATAAGGTGGCTTGGCCCAGGGACCACTTACTTTAAGTGTTGGGCCCATTAAGAGCCCATGGTGATGGGCTCAGGGGTTCACTGCCCATAACAGTGAATTCGGCCAAGCCATATAAAAGAGGCTAGGTTGAACCCATGTGGCTGATGTGTAAATCAATGTTTGGGTCCCATGCCATACAAGGAAACCCAACTGGGCAGTAGTTTGGAATGTTAGTGAGCAAATAGACTTAATGAGCCTAAAGCCCAATTTGAACTGGTCTAATTTGATTAGTTAAAGAAGGGGCGGATCTGGGATTTGAATCAGCAGATAGGATTGGGAGTTATCCCTATCCACTCAGAGAGTCCAAATCCAAATACAGATTTGGATTTGGAAACTCCTAATAAGATTATGAGGGCTGATCTAATCTATAGATAAGATAAGGGCTTATCCTTATCTCTTAAAGATAACTCCTGGTCCAAATACAGATTTGGATTAGGAAACTCCTAATGAGATTACGAGCTCTCTTTAAGGCTATAAAAGGAGGAGGGGGCGAACCATTCTACACAGCATCACAATTGATCTCAGATCACAGAAGGAGAGAAGATAGTTATAGTAAGACTGCGCCATCTTCTGCTCGATCAAGAAGTGTTCTTGATATCAGTCTTTGGGGAAAGACTGATCTGAAGTCGTGCTCACACTCCCTCCATCGAATTCGTGCAGAAGGATTCGGTTCTTGTGAAGAACCTACTGATTCTGCTCCACCCTACGCTATGTCATCTTCAGTGGGAGCAGTCTTTGGAGTTTTCCTTGGGTGTGAACACCTTCGTTGGGAGTTACTGCTACTCCGTATCAGGTACATCCCTCTCCTACCTTTTGGTTTCTGATCTAGTTTGGTTCTTGGTTCAAGATTGATCCTTGAAAATGCAGATTTTCTAAAACAGGGAATGCGATTCCCATATGGGAGAGAGAGAAATTTTTGAAATTTTGCCCAACCTACCTACAGGGTTCGAGCATCCATATGATGGATCTCTCATCCCTTCAACGACCTCCTGCCTGGGGGAAGTTCTGCTCGACTCGCTGTGTCAAATATTCCAGGCAGTCAAGCACGGCTTGGAATTGTTCATTGGTGACAAGATTTTGCGTATTTCTCGTTCTTCGTACCATGCTGATTCGTTGGAGCTTGGGGACTTGTTAACTTGCTATAGTTCTTTCGGGGAACGTATCAGTGTCGTTCCCACAGATAGTGTCAATTGTTGGTGCTCGGAATGGCCGAGGACAACAAAGTAATTCCGACCCTGGACTCTGAAGGCTGGTTGAAGGCTTTGAGGACTCGAAGAGATCGCCGCTGAGGCCGAGGTGTGGTGGACCCCGAGTACTCTAGAAGTCGAGGATAAATGGCCAAAGTGTTGCATGGCAAAGACTCGTCAAAGGCCCCGGGTGAGAACCCGAGGCAAAGTCTCCGATGGTCAAGATAGTACAGGGTAAGAAGGGAGAGTACCGGGACGGGATCCTGGTAGATAGTTATAGACTGAAGTCACTACCGCAGTTATTGCAATATCTATTATGACAATAGTTGTAAGTCTTGAGTTTTTGTAACCCCCCTTACCTAGAGCGGGGTCCTCTATTTATACTTGAGCTGTCTGGAGGTAAGTGGAGATGAACGCCTGAGATGGGAGCCATACAAGGGCCTATAGCGGGTTTGGCAGGGTCAGGTGAGCACATCGTGGTTGGCTCCGTACTATGGGGGCAGGGTAATCCCTGTTGTAGTGGATCTCGTTCCCTAATCTGGCACTCGTGGGCTGGGCCTCCCAGCCTCAAATGTGCTGGGTTGGATCACCCCACATCACCATGGTTTTCAAAACTGGACCGGATCGGATGGTCGGACCGGAAAACCGGAAACCAGTTAGGTAACTTGTTCCGATTTTCCCCAAAATTGGATATTTGCAAAAAAAAAAAATGTTGATTTGGTCAGCAAACCGCTGACCCGAGTGGTTGAACCATTCAACGGTTTTGACTGCTTTTTTTGTTAGAATGGGACAACCGTTGGGTTTGAACGGTCGAACCATTTGACCCAAGAACCGGACCCCTAACCGATTCGTTCTCCGGGTTAGTTTTAAAAACCTTGCATGATACTTAAAAAGCTTTGATCAATCAAAATCCTCGCATGAATTTTGATGAATACTACCTGATTGATTATCACTTCTATTATATTGGTTGATCGATTCCAACTGTTTCCGGTAACATGTCTTTTTTTCTGACGCTGTTTTGGTTTTCCCTACCTTTTCTTTCAAACCAAAGATAGTATAATTTTTTGTTAAAATGACACTTCTTTTGGTAAATAGTTAAAATGAAAAGGTACTTCTTTGGTGAAGAACCAAAAATAGAAATTAGATTCGAGTTATCTTTATACATTACAAATTATATATACAACAAAATATATGGTGGGGTGTGGTTTTTTTCCGGTTCAAAAGAACCAAAACTGATCCCGACACAATTATAAATTGGAGACAATTCAATCCATTTTTTTATTGAATAAAACTATCAAGAAAATCATTCAGCGTTGGTAAATTAAAACTCACAATGGTCAATCTCAAAGACAGATTAGGGGTAGGAGATGGTAATAGGTAGTGGGAATTGTAAGGATTGATTTGAAAATGGTTAGTCAAGAAAGCCATCATCCAGTGTTAGTCAAAGCTATGTGGAAAAAAGAACGGAATACAGACCTAACCTATGGTGTTTTTTTTTTCTTTAATAAAATGGTCATTGTTAGGGTATGTTCATTTCCTCTGAACTCTTATCTTTTAAAAAGGAATCTTTTAATTTTAAAGAAAATTTAGTTCTTCATTTCCTCTTATCTCCTATCTCTTAAAGTGCAATCATACAATTATTTGCTTTTCAATGATACCCAAAAGAATAAATAATAACTCTCATATATGGTGTCAATGGATATTTGGTAGTTTTCAAAATTCAGAAATCAAAATTCAGAACAACATTCTTTGTACTCAGAATTCAAAGGAAAAAAAAATGGTTCACCAATACCAATATACCTCTTAATGTAATTATTACACATACAGATGACTTGAGAGCAAACGAACAGGCCCTTAGACTTGAACCCATCCTATGACACTAATATATAACCGACCAAAAATAAAATATTATTAGTATTGAAGAAGAAGACGTAGCTAGGACCTGGGGAGAGAGAGAGAAAAGGCTAATAAGGATAGGCCACAATTACAGATTGAACGGCAGATATATGTGTAATCTTAAATACAGGGAACCCTGCAGCATTCAAAAGCTTCTTCCATTCTGCCTCAGTCCTCTCTTTTCCTCCAGTGGTGACCATCATGTCCAAATCCAAGCTTAGTCTAGTCTTTGTTAAGGGATGCTTAGATTCCAAATCTACTACTATGTCGACGATGATAACTTTTCCACCCTCTCTAGGCACTGATTCCTTGCATCGCTTTAGAATTTCAATGCATTCACCATCATCCCAGTCATGGAGGATGCACTGAACCACAGTACCCAAAAAAAATATCAGTAGAAATTACAAAGAATGAATGCTGAAAATTACAGAAATTTTAATACTAGTAGGGCTGCAAGGCCAAACCCAACCCAATCTGACCAGAAAAGGGGAAGATTGGATTAGGACTAGGGTTGAGAAATGCCAATTCAACATAAAGTTGAGTTGGGTTAGGGTGGAAAAGATGACCAATTAAAGCAAACCCAAACCTTGATTGATTTATCCTGACCATAAAAGAAATCGCTTGCTCTTATAGTTTGTCTGCTAATTAAGGAATTAAGAAGTTGTGCTACATGGTGAAGGAAAGTTCGAATATCAAATTCTGAGTCAAGAATGATATGAAGAGATCGAAACAAATTCAATTTATTTACCTTCAATAAGATGGCATCGGCACTAGGAATGTGTTTGAACATGTCGCCTGCAATCCGGTCGACCTCAGGGTAATCAGGGGAGTCGGCAATGACATGAGGTAGATCATAAATTGTACATTTTAGGTGGGGAAAGGCCTTGGCAATGGCTCTCATGGCAGTTCCAGTGCCTCCACCAACATCCACCAACGACATTATTCCTTGGAATAAATCCTTGCAGTCTTGAACCAAGGCTGATATGAGGAGTTTGGTATCACAAGCCATTCCTTCATTGAAGAGCTTATTCTTCTCCGGATGATCAGCCATGTATGTCCATATGCTCCTCCCTAACGCCTTCTCAAAAGCTGTCCCCTCGCCGCACAAGCTATCCTTGAGGCAGTGCCAGGGTGCCATGAAATCCTTGTCGGTGACCACTAATATGATTGACACTATGCTCTTGTCCCACCCTTTTACAATGAACTTAGCCGGTGGAGCCAGCCCATATCGTGCTTCGCCATCTAGGGTTTCCTTGGTGAAGATCTTCATGTGCACCAAGTAACGCATTAACCTGTGCAAGTGATCGGTGTTGACCGGTTGCACAGGAATTTGAGCCCCCAGTTCAGAGAGCGTCAAGGGTTCTCCCTGCTTATGGATTATGTCTGCAATTCCGAGGTCAATGGCACATCGGAGGACTAAACAGTCGGCAAAGCCATAAACGAATTTCCAGATTTTAGCCGCCGCTGCTTGACCTTCCTTCTGAATTTCCATTCTCCTCTCTATTCTATGCCCCTCGTAAACTCAAAAGCCGGTGCCCTGAGTGAGATAAATTACTAAACTTAATTAGAGCTCTTTCTGTCACTCAGGTGCTAAGTGCAAGTGCAAGTAGTCACGACACAGCCTTCCTTTTATATGTTTACACTTCAGTGTAATAGGAAGTCTCCGATGTAGACGTAGTAGTACATTCCTTTTGACCGCCCACGCGCTAGAGCATGAACCACGTGGGCACACCATATTTGCTCGTGAGTGATTTAGTTAAATTGAAGGGTCGAATCAATAGGATGCACGTGCATTCTGTACTTGCTAACGTGGAGCGTAGTAAAATGAAATGGGATAAACATTGAATGCTGAGATTTTGTATTGAATTTTTAGTAGTAGATTCATAATAAAAAAAGGGTTTTTAACACATATATAAGAGCAACTTTTTGCCTTGAATATCAATAAAAGATAATATTTTTATAAGATAATAAAAATAGAGTAACTTTTTTATGAAAAATATTAAAGAAGGGCAATGATACTATTCATTCTCTTCCTCTACCTCTCTATTCATCCGAATACACTGGACTGAGACAAAGCGAGTCGTGCCGAACTGTGCACTCGCTACACCTCACAAACACGACCGTTCTGGGTTTCTCCCCATCAAGCCACTTTAATATTTTGCCCCAATCTCCTTCCCTTTCCTTTGCTTCTGTGCTACTCGGCGCCGGTGGAAGCAGACCCACTGCAATCACCGGTCTCCACCATATCTTCTCGACCAGGTTCAGATAATCTGGTTCGTACTCCGAGTAACTACGGATGGCCACGGCCTACATGCTTCAACAGCTACAACCACTCGCTCGTTGTTCGTTATACCGAACGTATTTTGCCCAAAGAACCTAGCAAATGTGGTGTTTGCCTAGTGGCGCCGAAGGCAACCGATGACGGGAACGTGACCCACTCCGGTGAATGCTTTCCAGTGACGTCCAGTATTTTGCATGGCCGTCATTGGTAAGGTACTCCAGGGGTCCGTGAAAGCACAGCATAGGAGCAGAGTAGACAGCGAAGGTGATTAATGGGACGTCGTATTCTCATGCGATTTCGGCCATCCAGCAGGGGATGAAATCTTGGATGATCTAATCGGGTGATTCATTAGCGATGAATTGCTTGACCTGATGGCGCAAGAGATCGTAGGCCGCCTTGAGGTGCTGGATTTCATCCATGGAGACGTCGATGATGGCTTCAGCTCCAAGGGGTAGCCCCTCGACAATGGGTAAGCGGAGCTCAACAAAGCTTACGAGAGCAGCTAAATTTGGAGGAACTTTTGGGAGCCTTAGGACGTTCCTGGGAGTGGCGATGAAGGAGGCGCGGATTCCAGCCTTGGCCAGAGCCATGGAAAGTTAGAGAAAAGGGATCAGATGGCCGAAGGCCAGCCACGGAACCATGACGACATGTAGATTGCTGTTAGCCTTGTCCCTCTGCTAATTTTTCTATGGCTGCTTGGACCAGTGTATTCAGATGAATACAGAGGCAGAAGAAGAGGAAGACGATGAACAGTATTATTGCATTTTATTGATATTCAGGGCAAAAAGTTGCCCTTATCTGCTAGAAACCCTAAAAAAAATTGCTTGTTATTGTTCTAGAAGAAATGAAACAAAATATATGGTAGAATTAGGACGGTTTTTTTTTTTCCTTTTGTAACGAATTAGGACGGTTATTGATACCTCTTTCATCAGCTATACCTCCTTTTTGGTTCCTTCTTCCATAACTGGTGACCGAATTGATTATCTTAATGGATAAGGAGAAGATTTTAAAATCATCACAAACCTTGTGTTTTTATCTTTTCTATTGAAATTTCCCCATTATTATATGACGATTTCTTAACTCTTCATATATACAAATAGAAACAGATAGACTATAAACGGCATCTCTTATGTCAATGACACCAAAGGGATATTAAATGAACGAAATTGGGATATGGATGGAATATAATGAAATAGAGCCACTTTGAGATTCCCTATGAAATGAGGCATGGAATAGAATCACAACTAAGAAGTTCCGAGAGTTACAAAGGAAGCTTTGGGCTCATATTAATCTTGGGTTGAGAATGGAAATTGAACTCTATGAGATCTAATCTCTTATTGTTCCTCAATAACTCAATGGTAGAATAGTCGATTGTTAACTAACTAGTCGTAGGTTCGAATCCTACTTAGGGATATTTGATTCATTCTAAATTAAAAGAATTCAGAATGAAACGGCTCACTTTGACTGTTAGGAATAGGTAATCCGTTCCTTGTCTTTGTTTCTATTGCAGCATTTGTTTTCAACAACTAGCCAATTAAAATTTTTCAGATGTACTAGTACTAGCAATGAATTAAAGATGCAATCATCAATTTTCGCGCTAAGTGATAATTCAACATAGGTTCTACATCTTAGAACCAAGCCAATTTTAAAACAGCTTTGTGATAATGGAACCAACTAGAAAAAAAAAAAAAAAAAAAAACATTAACGCTACAAAGACCAATGCACCAATTGCGGTACAATAGCATTGTAATCCGCTAGTTATTTCAAATGCTCGCCAAATCTAAAAAAAAATCAGAGGTTATTTGTATTCCTTGGAAACCTCCACCCACATCACCATTCAATATTTCTTGGCCCACTATTGGCCAAACCACCTGGGTGTTGGGTCCAATGTGAGTAGGATCGCTTAGCCATACTTCATAATTGGAAAAACAGGCACCATGGAAATACATGCCACTCTACCAAAGAAAGATGATGAAGAATTGGCCAAAATGAGCACCAAATACTTTACGAGAGATCTCCTCCAAATCACAGGTATAACTATCGAAAACGTAAGCATCAGCACGTAGGTTCTAGACCCAACTGATAGTCTCAAAGCCCTTAGCTATTGTTCTTGAGAAATGACAAGGTCTGGCCCATTCTTGGGATCCCTATTCACCAAAATTTTAACTTCTGATTCCGATTAACAAATAATCATTGAGCCCTCTTTCCAAACAACACCCGCCAACAGTCAAGTAATCAATGAACCTATGAGAGATATTTAGAATTAGTTCATTTCTTTCCTATCACCCATCTACCTATTTTCTCTAGTTATTCAATAAATCAATTATGATTTGGAAGTCGATCCAGGTCAAGTGTTTGGATCTATTATGCATAGCCATGAGATGCACAACGTACCTTTTTAATCTTGTAAAACCCTTTCCCAGCTTCAAGTTGACGCAAAAACAAATTTTTGATGCAACATTGTGTATTTAGATCTCAATGTATAAGTGGCCAACTGAAGCAGCTACTTGATATCTTACATGGAACATATTACTATATACTATATTCCAAATCACGGAAGCAATCATTAGTCATCAATAAGAGAGACTCCAAAATGTGTATCTATACCTAAATTTAGTTTTGTCAATCGAAGGTCGTTATGAGTATTGTATTGTATTAATTTGAATAGTGGAAAGGAATATATTATATGTTGTAGAGCCAACAAACATTTATAAAATATTAGAATTTAACAAAATAAATAGAATGTTCTTATTCAAACCGCCTCGTGATCTTCAACCAATTATGTGCTTCAATATAATTACCTGGAGTAAGCACTATAGCTTGTTTCCAATACTCAACAGCTTTGTCAAAACCAAGTCTATGCAATTTCACAATCTCCCTGTTGAATGGTCTGTGTAAGTACATATGTTCCCCTACAACGATGACTGCAATAAAGGCATCAAATTAACCCATGATGGACCCACAACCATTACAGGGCCATTGTGAACCTGCGATGAACCCGTAACTCATCAGACACTCGCGATGAGCTCGAAGTCATTGTGAACCCGTAATGGACAAAGGACCATCACACGATTGCAATGAACCAAAGTCACTCACGACAGGACATCTAGAAAATCAGTAGAACACGTCAAACTAACTCTGGCGTCACCTACGCTATGTTAATACAAGAGACCCGCGAAGGGAAGTAGCGCACGTGCACTATGAGAATTCTCGGACAAAAGGAAATTTCATCCTATAAAGATCTCACGTCACACATGGCGAATCCCTAGCACTGTCCTCCTGACAACCGACACTGAATCGAATATCCCCTTTCCAAATAGGAGTCAAACCCCTTTTGGCTCCTTTCCTTTAGGGCCTCGGGATCTCCCCTTATAAAAGGGGCATCCACACCTACTTCTATTACCCAAGACCCCTAGCCTTTCTTCGTCCTTCAAGGAGACCACTATACTCTACCTTTGCACACCACTTACAATTTGTTCTCCTCGGTCATAATAGGTAGGTAAATTCCTTCCCTTAGAATCATACTTGAGAGTTTCCTACCTCATACGGCTCAGCAGTCAATTCTTTTGGTGTCCCATCCTAATCTACCATATCTAACTAAATGAGATTTCTTGTAAATCTGTTCCATTTTTCTCAAATTAACCGAAAGGGGGGTTAATTACATGAGTTTCAGACTTTTGATTAATAATCAGTTGTCTTTTCTCCCACCTTCAGATCAAAAGAATGAAGCATAAACATCTCCCTCTATCGTTAGAGTTTTCTGAAAAGTAACCATCTTGGTTTCATATATAAATTCATATAGAATCTTTGAAAAAGATTTACTCTATAGGAAAGAAAAGACTAAGACCTCATTTGGCACACCTTTTTACATGTGCTATCACTTGTTTAAAAGCTCGACAACCCACGTTTTGATCTTTTCCCGTTTGGATAGAAAATGATCTAACAACCAAAAGATGACTCCCCGAAAATATGCATAAAGCCTGTTTTGAGTTATTTTCGAGAAGTTCCAAATGGAGTTTTTCCAACTTTTTTCTTCCATATTTGCACTGAAAGACACGCAAGAAGGCATGCCTTAGAAAAATAGTCTTCAAGCTATTAAGAATGCAAAATCTCACATCACCTTTTCACTTACAAGTCTATCGAAAGATCTTTCAAAAAAATCTTGCCAAATGGCACCTTACTATCTTTGAGATCTAATAACACACCACTGCTCAATACCTTGAGTGGATCAAACCTGTTACATGCGTTGATTCCTAACTTTCATTTCATATCATAAGTATGCAGTTCTTATTGTATTGGCCTAAAACCTTGCTAATTTATCTTTATGGTACTTTCTCTATCAACTAGATCCCGTATCCATAAAATATAGTATATAGGCATATCTATTTCTTATATTTAGGCTTCTATCAAGTCTCTTCACTAATGCTTCGGACAATGCATATGTAGAAAGCCTCTTTTGTTTTTATTATTTATTATCGGATTTTATCTTTTGTTCCTGGAGATACTCGCACGTAATGACAGATCACGACCATGTTATTAAAAGCATGTGGTAAATGGGAAAATGAGAAAACCTAGCACTTCAATTTTGTAGGATGCAGCACTTCAATTTTGTAGGATGCAGCACTTCAATTTTGTAGGATGCAGTTCTTGGGCCCACAGGTAAACCCAAATGGGAAATTGAGAAAGCACAGGGAGCATTTTTTTTTTTTTTAAACCATGAATAAAGGTCGCCACCATACGTCCAGACTCCAGATCCACTGCAAATTACGGAAAATGATAAAGTGATTGTAGAAGAGAGCAATTCAACAAACAAAACGGTGTTAATATTTACATGGACAATTGTCTTGGCTACACAGTGAATCCTGTCGATATTTTTACCAACCGAATACAAGAAAAAGAGAAATTAATGTGGGTAATTCCAACTTACAATTGAATGATAGCTTGGATACTTAAGAATGATACCTGATCTATAACCAACTCCCGCACCAACACAAGGACGGCTTAAAAGCAGGACGAATATTCCACAAGAGAAGCAAAGAATAAAGCTTCAATGATCTATTTTCAATCCAAATCACCTGATTATCTATTACAATTATCTTCTGTTGAGGATGCCTCAGAAGCAGTGTCGTCCACTGTTGAATTTGAGATGGTCTCCAATGAATTTCCGTTTTCATTATCTGAAGCACCAGAAGGCCTCTCTTCAATTGGTTGTCTCAAGAACCAATACATGATGCTTGCTGTCAAAGTGAGGATCATCTTTGGGTTCACCTGATGATACAAACCACCACGTCTTAAACTTAATTTGAGGTCAAAATTAATGACCATTACTGAACATGACTTCCTGCTAATTCCTACCTAACGTATTGATTGAAATAATTCTTAATAGTGAATAATAGGGAACAGCAAACAATTGCAGAAAATATGGGCAACTGACTCCTGAAATAGTAGTAGTAGCAGTAGCAGTAGCAGTAGTAGTAATAATAATAATAATAATAATAATAATAATAATAATAATAATAATAAAACCCCTTACTATTTAAATAGAATATAGGGCAGAAAACCATGTGAAGTTACAATACTTAACATTGCCATCAATTGCAGAAAATATGGGCAACTGACTCCTGAAATAGTAGTAATAATAATAATAAAACCCCTTACTATTTAAATAGAATATAGGGCAGAAAACCATGTGAAGTTACAATACTCATCATTGCCATCAACAATCATTTGTGTGTGATAAAGGGACACTGAAGGAATGGAAATGATACTAAAATAGCCATAAGTTAATATTCATCACCGGCTTACCTCTGTTATGTCTTCTGGGAGCAAAAATATGGAGCATCCAAGCTTTCTTGCAATACTGATAATGTAGGTCGCATTCATTTTTTTCTCCTCATCTGCATTATCCACATTAAGTTACTTAGATCATCATAATATCGAATAACATAAATCACCTCCCCCCTCCCCAGAAAAAAGGAAAAAAAAAACTTAAAAAAATATCACACACACAAATCAGGTCAAGTTGGGAGCTTCCCTACACAACCTTTGTTTAATCCTTAGTCCTCAGTTACGTAACCTACCTTGAATTGTTATTTTTTTCTCAAGTAATATTAGCCACTCAACTGGTGTCTTGCCACTTTGGGAGGTCAATTTGGGATTGGGCTTCCTCCTTATTTGGACGCAGTTGGAATCCCCCATCAGACTTGCAGGGCCTTTTCTCCCCTACCTTTTTCAGGTGGCGGATAAAAAGGAGAAGGATAATGTGTTCTAAACTGTCGGCCAGAAGTACCCTTGCCTTAGTGCTTTTTGGGCCAAGGCTCTGCCTCCAAGGTGGTTTTCATAGATGCCTTTGTGGATCTCTCAAAGCATGTACTCGCCCTCCTCTTGGCGGAGCATCGGAGGTAGGGCAAGGTAAAAGAGATTCAATACAGCTTCCCTTCGGGCAAAGTGTAGTGGGCGACCTGCCGTTAGATTCGTTTGGCCCGGTTTTTGTTGTCCGGTAGCTACTCGGTCAGGAGGAAAGCAATGATAGGACCCATCCAGGACAGCTTAGCCTGTACTGGGTGAACTAGAACTTCTTCAATGGAGGGGTGAGCTAACTTCTCCACACGGACGGTCGAGGGTTACGTCGGAGGTGCTTGCCAATTTCAATAGGGCGTCATCTCTCATGTTCTCGGGTCGCAGAACCTGTTGTAGGGAGAAGTGTTGGAAGTGGCGGGCGAGCTATTGCACCTTAGCTAGGTATTTGGCCATGCTTTGCTCCCTAACCTCGTACTCATCATTGACTTGGTTCACCACCAATTAGGAGTCATTGAAGACCTCAATATGCTGGGAGCTAAGGTCTTTTGCGAGCTGTAGTCCGGCAAGGAGGACTTTATACTCGGCTTCATTGTTGGATGCCGAGAAGTCAAACCTCAACGTGTATTCTACTTCGGTGTTGTATAGGGTGAAGAGTATGAGGCCGGCTGCAGTATGTTGGACATTGTGGGAGGAAAGAAACTCCAGGATATTCTCAAAAACCCAAAGAGGAGCAACAGATCTGAGGGCTATCATACATATTAGGGCAGTACAGTGGCTGAAATATTTGGAACTATTCACAGATTACACTGTGGATGACATGTTGAGGAAGTGGGGTAAAATTGCAAATTGCACACAGACCAAGTCAATAATGAAAGTGGTTTGAGCTCCCCCACCTAGAGGATTCTTGAAATTAAACTTTGATGGATGCAATAGGGGAAATCCGGGGCAATTGGGGATTGGAGGTGTTTTTAGGGACGAAAATGGGGTCATCTCTGCCATGTTCTCAGGCCCAATTGGAGTGGGTGACTCCCTTAGAGCTGAGATCCTTGCAGTTATGGAAGGAGTCCGGAAAGCCAAGGAGTTGAACATCAAGAAACTCATAATTGAAGGGGATTCAGAGATGGTGAAGGAAGGCTGACTAAAGATCAAAATGGTTTATGGAAGTATAACAATGAGAGGAGCAAATTTATATGGCTGGTGCGGGAGATGGAAGTTAAGACATGTTGGGTTAAAAGATCGGCTAATTCCCTAGCTGACGATTTAGCTAAACAAGGGACAGAAAGGGATTCACTGTTTTGGGCTAAGCTGTAACTTTAGTGTATTATTTTCTCTTTTTCTTCTTTTTTCTTTCTTTTATGAGGCTCTTAGTGACTCTTGGAAGATAAGTGTGTTTGTCTTCCTCCTGTAAATTTTCTACTGATGATTTAATGAAAGTGTTATTGATCAAAAAAAATATATTAGCCAATCAACTTCATAATTGCAAATATAAAACATGCCAAAAAGGAATGGACTATTAATGGATGTGTAACTGTTGACAATCTCGGGGCTGAAATTTGATCCATTAGTAGAGGATGGAGAGAGCAACATGTTTAAGTACTTTGAGCACTCACCACCTTTTCCAGTTGCCGCATTAGAGGTCCCTGGGCCATTTTAATTTCATAAAAGACCCAACTAGCGAACCCAACAACCACATAATTTGTCAAAGTTAACAAATTCCACAAACTGAAGTGTTTGTGAAGTTGTACAATATTATGTAATAGAAGCAATTTCTTGCTGAACAACTAAATTATGCATGATTGATGGCAGATTTTTTAAAATGTGTTACACTACCAGGTCACTCCGTCCTTGGTGAAATTTAGCATTCTAAGATAAAGAAACAAAGAAGATAGTACTAAAAATGAAAGAGAAAGCATTCATCAGGATTCAGGACCTTGTAACAGCCCTACCATTTTTTAATTGTTAACTGAACTTTTGTTGATTTATGAAGAAAGAATCAGGTATATATGTATGTTGGTTTTAGGGTGGTATAGATCCCCACTCCATTACTGTTTACCCAGAATAACATGACAACCCTACCCTTCAATAGTTGCATCTACACCAATTAGAGGGCATCATAGACTGTTGGGGAAATATATACCTATCACTCAGGTGCACAATGAATCATTAGGGTAGTTCTACTGCACAAGGTTTTCCTCCAAAAGGGCATTCACAGTGTTCATGCACATGGTTCACATTATAAATTCCTCAGTGTCTTTTGGTCTGACAAATGCTCCATTCACCTTCTAATTTTGACCAATGATATATTTTCCCCCAGTAATTACATTCTGGTTTCCTTATAAGTCATGGAATAGTCCTCTACATGGATGGCCAGAAAACCTTATGAAGTTAATAGATTCAAGGAGAAGTTGGCATGTGGGATTGTTGTGTAAGGTGGATATGGAGAAGGCTTATGACCATGTAAACTGAAATTTCTGACGACATGCTGAAGAGAATGAACTTCAGGGAGAAATGGAGAAATTGGATAAAGATGTGTTTATTTTCTTCCTCTTCCTCAGTTCTTGTGAATGGGAGTTCTTGTTGGATGTTTAGAAGTTCTAGGAGCCTAAGAAAAGGGGACCCACTTTCTCCCCTCTTATTTATTTGCATGATGGAAGCCCTTTTTAGGATGGAAGAGAAAGCATGGGTGGGAAGACTGTTAGAAGGCTTTAAAGTAGGCAATGGGGAAGTGGATATAGCACTCCTTCAATTTGCATACGACACCCTCTTCTTCTGTGATGCCTCTTGCGAACAAATTTGGAATGTGAAGGCAATCTTAAGATGGTTCGAGGTGGTAACAGGCCTGCATATTAACATCCTGAAGAGTGAAATAATGGATGTTGGAGAGGTGACAAATTTGGAAGAGTGGGCAGATGATTGGGGATGTAAAGTTGGTAATCTCCCACCTAGACACTTGGGCATGCCTTTGGGGGAAAGCTGTAAATCCAAATCCATTTGGGAGCCCATCATGGAGAAGGTGGACAGAAAATTGGCATGTGGAAGACCAAATACTTGTCCAAAGGGGGCAAAGTCACCTTAATTAAAAGTGTGTTGTCCTCCCTCCCTGTATTCTACCTATCTTTATTCCCAATTCCAGATAAGTGGGCTGCAGCGTTAAAAAATAGATGAGGGATTTTTTTGTGAAAGGGATGGAAGGAGGAACCAAATGTTACTCGGTAAACTGGAAGAAAATCTGTTGTTCCAAAGCTAATGGGGAACTAGGGATCACATCAGTGAAAGATGTAAACACTGCCTTGCTGGGAAAACGGTTATAGAGATTTAATAAGCAATCGGATAGTCTGTGGAGAAGGCTAATAATAGCCAAATATGGGTTTAGTAGCAGGGAGTGGGAAACAGAAGAGGTAAGATCATCCTATGGATGTTCAAATTGGAAGGTAATTCAGAAAATACAGCCTCAGTTTTTGAAGGGCATAAAATATAAAGTGGAAAATGGCTGGAGGGTTCTCTTTTGGAAGGACCACTGGTGTGAAGGCCCTTTGTTGAACATATTCTCTGATCTGTTTGAAATAGATACAAATAAGAATGCTACAGTATCTGAATATTTGGAAAGGCAGAATGGATATTGCATGTTGAACCCTCAATTCAGGAGGAACTTAAACAACTGGGAGGTGACATCTTTAATCAGCTTGCTCCAGATCTTATGACTCAAAGACAACTGTATAGGGGAGGATAAAAGAAATTAGGTTTTTGAGAAATCAGGTGTTTTTTTCTGTAAAATCATTTTTCAAATATGTATCAAGGGAGGATACCACTTCTTTTCCAAGTGACAGAATATGGATCAGAGCTGTACCATCTAAAGTGGCTTTTTTTGTATGGTTAGCAGTGTTGGATAAAATCCTAACCAAAGAGAATCTAGTTAAAAGAGGCTTAGAGGTGGCGGATATGGCTTGTCCTTTATGCAATAGAAATGTGGATTCGTCTAGCCATTTGCTGATTCACTGCGATACTCACTGGGTTAGGTTAAGAATGTTGGACCTGTTTGGTGTTAAGCAGTGTTTAGCAGCTGATGTGAAGGGATTCATAGAGGCATGGTGTCTAGGAGGATTAAGTAGGGCTGGAAAGGTAGCATGGAGCATCCTTCCCTCAGCAGTTTCCTAGGCTGTGCGGTGTGAAAGAAATAGTAGAACCTTTGAAGGGAACCAGACCTCAAAGGAAGAAATCCTAAGTAAAATACTGGGGGTTCACTCATAGTCGGAAATTCACCCTTTATTTAGAAAGACATTCTAGTTCTTTTTTCGATTTTGATTTCCTTTTTGTAAGAGTGGATAGATTTTTTTTTGGGGATTTTGGCTGTAATGGGCAGATTTGTATATCCTTTGTTCAGTCTCTCATTGTACAGGGGCTTCATTGTATTTTGGCCTTTTGGTTTTAATGAAATACTTTACCTTACAGTTTCAAAAAGAAAAAAAAAAAAAAAGAGAACGCCTTTCCTGCCATACTATTAGCTGACCTGTTAGTAACATATCCATTGATTCACTTTAGTCAGTTTAACAGTCCAGGTAACTTGTCAAGTGTCAACCTTCCCTATCCTGAAAGTCATGGAAGGATTGCTTCCTGCCCTCCAACTAAGGGTGCAACTTGGTTAGGCTTGGGTTCATTCCAATGGACCAGGCCCAGCATAAATTCTTCAAGCTCGTTACCTGACTTGTGCCAATACCGACAACATTTCAATTTTCCAAATTAAAAAAAAAGAATAAATAATACAGCATTATAACACCTCCAACAGAAGGAATCACTTCAGCACAAGGGATGTAATGAGATTATGCAATTAATGTTTCTTTTAGCAAGCTGTTTGTTTTCCTATGGCAAAGAATCAGAGACATGCAACCATATTTTGGCTAGCTGTTAACCCATCAATAATGGAAATAGTTACTTAGGGAGGCATTAGTGTGTTAAACATGCCTACAAGGATCTCCAAAGACACCTCAAACTTGGTCCTAGAGGAAAGCTAGAGCTATCATTGTATGTGAATCTATTTGTAGGTAGCGAACCATGTCGCCCATGCCTAGTTCAACTTAATATACTGATGTCTCACCATTCCAAGGATTGCATTTGGTGGGAGTCTTGAATATACACAAACCATTTCTCCAAGGATCTTGGTGCAGGTCCAAAGAAAAGTAGTAATCCTCAAATATATGTTCCCAGTAGGTTGCACTTGGGGAAAAATTGATGGTGTTGTACTAAACATTGGCTGCCTAGATACATGGCACAAATATGCCAATGAAGGATTATAAACTTGGCTTAGATTTTGGGATGTCCTCAGATTGGGCAGCATGTTACATACAGTGAGCTAAATACTGTGCTGCATACTTCGGTTGGGAAACCCCTTCCTTTGGGAAATATGGTAATTTGAAATTTGAAGTTTGTACTACTAGTATCATTAAGGTCCAATGTGCCATTGGCTTATACTGCAGATAAGGGCTTGGCATTCGAATACCATTAATTATGGTAGCCTAAGTAAGAATATATCAATTCAACAAACCTTTGATGTTTGTGCATAAAAACATGTATTTGTGAATGTTAAAAGAACAAATTCTTAGAGAAATGATGAAACTTGACCATAGAATATAAGGACACAAGTCCATATTAGTTCTTTTATTCTGGATCTAGCATTGGTATTAAAAAGCTTCAACAAAATATTTTTCCAGCAAACTGATCAAAAAAAATATATTTTTCCAGCAACACAAATGTTTCTTGTGAGTTTATAAATTGGTTAAACTCTAAATTAACCCAAGGAAATACACATCAATGCATGTGGCATGTCCAATTCCTTCATTTTTCTAGCTTTTTCTTAATTAAAATTTTCACTAACCAAAACATAAAGAAAGTTAATAGTAGGATATCTTAATCAAATGATATCATCGGGTTATACATGGACTATGAAACTATGTTCATATGAAAAGAATTTTTTTAATTACAAATTAAAGCCACTTTGCAGAAATATAACCCAAATTTTAAAATTTTAAAATCCCTATCAGCTTCCTTTCTTTTTCTTTTATCAGTATTAAGGCTTCTTCAAATTGGTGCACCGCATCAGGGCATACATGAATAGAGAGAATACCAATAATATGCCAGCTAACAATTGTGTTGTTCCAAGTTAATGATAAGTTCATGATGTATTAATAGGAGCAGATATGAGATAATGCCTTGAGGGGAAGTTGTTTCTTCTTCATCATCCTCAGTTTTGAGACCAATACATCTATTCTTGGTCCCTCCTCTTGGGACAGAATTTAGAAACCATGACAGCAAGATAGTTGCCTCATAGTCAGGATCTATTGGATTTGATAACTATATAAGAGCAGAATTATTGACAGCCCTTCATAGACTGAGAGTTGGAAGGGATCAGCAGTTCAGCCAGTTGGTAGTGGAAGGAGATTCAAGGACTATTGTTGGGGATCAGGCAAGGGAGTGAGGGAACTTGGCAGTACGGTTTTATGTTCAGGGAAATACAGCACCTTGTGAGAGCACTGAGAGCTACATTCCATTGGATTAGCTAAACAGAGGACTAACAGATCTCAAATGTAATCAGGGTTTATTTCGGAAAGGGATGGATGATATGTAACTCATAAGTTTAGTGGACTGTAGATGGATAGCAATGCTAGTCCAAACCAAGGGGTACAACGGATTGTACTGCATATAACTCTCAATTCTTTTAAAACCTGAACCCTATCTACATAGTATATGTCAAGCAATAAAAGATACATAGTAAAGTTCTTGTTAATGATCAAAAAACCTAATCGAGCCAATAAGCCTATTACCAGAAAAGAAAAACAGAGCCCTATATACATAGTAAATGTCAAGCAATAAAAGATAAAATCTCCACAGAAATTCCAGAAGAAACATTCACTTCTCAAATAACAAGAGAATTGAGGTTACCAATTTCCCCCTTTGTAACAAGACTCCAATTCACAACTCTCGGTTCCACAGCACTAAGAAGCTCAAGGAAAAAGATCCCATCAGATAGCCTCTTATCCTGCAAAATTTGGAATCATATAACAGGTAAGTTAAATTTTACATTCAGCACTCAGCTCTGTTTGAAATGGCAGAATAATAGTCAAATTTCAAGAATTTTGAAATACAGTAGTATTAGCAGTCACGTATCTATATCTACACTACTATTAAAAGTACAGATGATGTAAAAATATTTTTCTTGACTAAAATACCATTATCTTAATATTTTGTCCCTCTCAATTTAATGTATCAACTCCAATTCTCTCTCACTAAATCCTATATTCAAGTTTTTTTTCACACCAATATATTTCTACTAATTAGATCCAAATTCAATACTTTTAACAATATCCATGTTTTTTTTTAAATCGACCCAGGAATATAACTATTCTTCCATCTAGGTGGTCTATAAAAAATTCAAACATTTGGGTCAAATGGATCACCCCACTATATTATAGTTAAACAACGAAAATTTTTAAATAAAAATAAATACAAACATTACAAAAAACAAAACAAAAAATCTGTAGAAAATTTTGGACACATCTCTAGTATTTTTTATTAATCGTATTGAAGAAAAATAACTGTGATTAACAACACTTATTTTTATTAACGATGGACATAAAATACAAAATTTAAAACCAACCCAAAAATGAAATTGCTTTCTTGTTTGGTAGTGAGTCAACAATTGAACCTTCTGGTTCAAATGTGTCAACAATCAATGTCATAATTAAATAATAAAAATTAAAAAATATAAAAAATTATAGAAAACATTTGGGCACATCTTTAATATTTTATATTAAGCATATCAATGAAAAAATGAGTGTGATCAAAGTAGTCGATCAAGACTACAATCAGTCTTGAATTCGAAAGTCAAGGAAAAGATTTCAGAAGAACAAAAGAGGAAGAAAAGAAGAAGAAGAGAGGGAGAAAAGCAGAAGCACACGAAGGGTTTTAGAAAAGAGAGAGAGGGTCAATCATAATGATCTGCCGACCCACTCTTAATATTTATATATGTTGACTAATTGTAAAAGGGCTGAATTGCCCTTATTGCTTACATGGCAAATAAACTAATAATAAAGCTGAAATAACAAGTTGTAACAACAAACTGAAATAACCACCAACTAACAAAAAATATATGCTATGCTGCCATACGAACACAGTGGAGACCACAGCAGTGGGGTCCACATCAGTTCTCTGCACTCCCCCTCAAGTTGGGAGTAGATATTTGTCATTCCCAACTTGCATAGGTCTGCCTCTAATTTCTTCCTTGGAACAGCCTTGGTGAGAAGATCTACGAGCTGCATGCTAGAGGTGATATACAGGAGACACACTTCTTGAGACGAAACCCTTTCTCTGACAAAATGTCGATCGACTTCGATATGCTTAGTTTTGTCATGTTGTACCGGATTATGAGCTATATTAGTAGCAGCCTGATTATCACAATACAACATTAAGGGCTTCTCATAATCAATACCCAACTCTTCAAATAATGACTTCAGCCATAGGATTTCAGCCACACCATTAGCCATAGATCTATATTCAGCTTCAGCACTAGAACGAGAAACAACACTTTGTTTCTTACTCCTCCAGGAGACAAGGTTACCTCCTAAAAAAGGCACAATATCCAGAGGTAGACCTTCTGTCATCAACACTCCCAGCCCAATCAGCATTTGTATAGACCTCTATCTTCATGTGATCATTATTCTTGAATAATATACCTCTACCTGGACATCTCTTCAAGTATGCTAATATTCTCTCAACTACAAGGAGGTGAGTAGTTCTAGGAGAGTGCATATATTGACTGACAACGTTGACTGCATAACTGATGTCCAGTCGCGTGAGACAAAGATAGAGGAGTTTTCCAACCAACCGTTGGAACATAGCTTTGTCTTCAAGAGGCTCTCCACCCTCTGCACTGATGTTGTGATTATGTTCAATAGGTGTATCTGCAGGCTTAACACCCAACTTTCCAGTTTCTGCTACTAGATCTAGAACATACTTCCTTTGAGAAATAAAGATCCCGTGTTTAGATCTAGCAACCTCAATACCCAAGAAGTATCGTAGCTCTCCCAGATCTTTCACCCCAAACTCTTGATGAAGGAGTTGTTTAAGAGACTCAATCTCACTGTTATCTTTCCCTGTCACCACCAAGCTCTGGGGGACTGCTTTAGTCCATACAAGGCTTTATTCAGCCAGCAAACTTTCATACCTGTCTTTGCATCATAAAATCCAGGAGGTAACTGCATGTAGACTTCTTCCTGTAAGTCTCCAATGAGGAAGGCATTTTTAACATCCATCTGGAACAAGGGCCAAGAATAATTGGCTGCAAGGGATAGCAAAACTCGAATAGTGGTCATCTTTGTCACTGGAGCAAAAGTCTCCAAGTAGTCTATACCATAAGTCTGAGTAAATCCCTTTCCAACTAACCGGGCCTTATACTTTTCAATGGAACCATCAGCATTATGCTTCACAGTAAATACTCATCTACATCCAACCGGTTTCTTTCCTTTAGGCTGGTCAACTAGCTCCCAAGTATTATTCCTCAGAAGGGCATCCATTTCAACCTTCACTGCATCTTTCCACTCAGGAACTGACAAGGCTTCCTGCACTGTTCTGAGAATAGGAATATCAGCAATGGATGTGAGAAAGGACTTGTAAGAGGGAGACAGGCAATCATAGGACAGAAACTGGGAAATGCAGTGAGCTGTGGAAGTGGTGCAACGTCGTTTGCCTTTATGGACTGCAATAGGGAGGTCAAGGTCATCAATAGCAACAGTGGAAGGTATCTCAGGGGAACCTGGATCTGATAAAGGGACTGTGGTACCTGGATCTGGATCCGCAGAAGGAACTGGGGCTGGCCTGGACTGCTGATGACCGAAATCAACCTGCCTCCACCGCCTGTGATAGACTCTCAAATCCTGACACCTCTGACAACCCTCCCCATTACATCCCTCATCACTCAATGGAATAGGTAAAGGAACTTCTGATGAGTTAACCCCACTCTCACTACTCTCCCCCTGAGGAGAAACCCTAGGGTAATAGGGTACCTCCTCAAAGAAAGTAACATCCATCGAGACGAATCTCCTCTCGAAAGTAGGTTCATAGCAACAATAACCCTTTTGAGTTTGTGCATAACCGAGAATTTGGAACTATGAGGTCCAAGAATCTAAACAAAGCAAGTGCAATCAAAGGTTTTAAGGGGAACAGTAAATAATTCTTTATCGGGGTATAGAAGGGTAAAAGGAGGCTTCATGTCAAGAACCCGTGAAGGAACTCAATTAATGAGATACACTGTTGTAAGAATAGCATCGCCCCAAAAACGGATAGGCATATTAGAGTTAAACATAATGCTTCTAGCCACCTCCAATATGTGCTTATTCTTCCTCTCGGCAACCCCATTCTGCTATGGTGTATAAGGACAAGTACTCTGGTGAATCTTCCCATGATCAAGTAGATAAGAGGCCAATGGCTTGGTAAAGTATTCTTTCGCATCATCGGATCTGAAGATTTTGATTTTGACCCCAAACTGGGTTAAAATCATTTGATGAAAGATCTGAGTCAGAGCAGGAACCTCATCTCGAGAACGCATAAGGTAAACCCAAGAAAAACGGGTATAGTCATCAACAAACAACAAGAAATATCTGTACCCCCCCCCATAGAAAGGATGTGATACGGGCCCCAAACATCAGTGTGCACAACATCAAAAGAATTACTACTTTTATTACTCAAGGAATAAGATGTTCTACAATGCTTTGCAAGCTCACAACTCTCACATCTCAAATTTGACATCTGAACAGACTCAAACAAATTAGGAAACAAACTCTTCAAAGACCGAAAGGACAAATGACCTAACCAATTATGCCAAAGCATAACCGGACTAACAGACCAAGAAACAAAAGACTTCCTATCTTCATGATCTTTCCAATGAGAGCTCTCTCCAAGAAAATAGATCCCATTCGTCTCAAGGCCAGTCCCAATCACCTTCCTTGTCTCCAAGTCTTGAAAAATACATTGGTCAAGGAAGAAGGTTACTGAACAATTCTGATGTTTTGTAATACTACTGACTGAAAGCAAGTTACTATCAAGCTTAGGAACATGCAAAACTGAAGATAAGGAAATGGTATCAGACAACTTGTTGTCTCCCTTGCCAGAAATGGGAACAAGGGAACCATCAGCAATGGACACTTTATCTCTATCAGAAGATAAGTGATAGGTAGTGAACAGTGATGGCAAGCTAGTCATATGGTCAGATGCACCTGAGTCTATTACCCAACAATGTTCAGTGTTACCTGGAGCTGAAGCATGGTAAGTTGAGGCCCGAGTACCTGAATGAGCAAAGGCTGATATGGAAGGAGCTGATGATGACTGAGATGATTGAGCTGAAATCCCAACTTCTTTTTCCAACTGTGTTAGGGCAGCCCGAACAGTAGCTAAGGTGTCTAGAGGCGTGCCTTTTGTGCTCGATGAGGATGCAAAATCGGTATTAACAGCCATATGGGCATTACCCCTTTTGTTCCTCATTTTTGTTGGAACTAGATGAGGGTGCAACTTCCAACATGTGTCTTTAGTATGCTTAGGTTTCTTGCAATGTTCACACACTAGATCCCGCTTATCTTCCTTCTTTATATCCCTTTCTGTATCACCCCCAGACTTAGGTTTAATTGCTGCCAAGGCTGGTGGGAATGGCTGATGCTGCATCATAACCTTTCTCCTAGTCTCTTCACTATGTACCAATGAGTAGGCTTGAGATAAGGTCACATTGTGTTAATAGTTGTTGTCTCACAATATCATCGTCAGGATTCAGACCAACTAGGAATTCAAAAACCCTATTAGTTTCAATTTGCTTTCTATGAGTCTGCGCATCCTTCTGACTTTCCCACTCAAGTGTTTCTAGGTGGTCAATTTCATGCCACAAAGATTTCAAAGTAGAAAAGTAAACGGAGACTGGTTTCTCTCTTTGCTTAAGGTAATTAACCTCACACTTCAATTCATAGGCCCTACCAACATTAAGGGGTTGGGAGTAGGTCTCTTTCATGACATCCCAGATTTCCTTGGCTATTTTTGCCCACAAATAGTTTCGGATGATATGTGGCTGCATAGAGTTGCACAGCCATGTCATAACCAAATAGGTAGCTAAGTTTTCCTCTACCCCCAATAGCCATTATGGCCGATTGGGCCCATTCTAAGTAGTTGGATCCATCAAACTTCATAGTTGTAATCTAAAATGCATTCTCAGACATGTTACCAGAATTGCTAGTCCCAAAAGCACCTTCCCCCTGATTCTTGAACTCCATTTTTGGTTAAGAATTAGCAATAAAAACTTTTGAAGCTACTGTAATAGAAAACAACACCTAAACAACTGATAACAGCCGGCCTAGGTCTTCGACAAACAAGGGAAAACAGAATTCTATATGAACCCAGTTCAGATCTGATCTGAAGCCGACAATTCTGAAATTTAGGGTTTTCTTCCAAAACCCTAAAGAGAAAAAGAAGGTTTTCTAGCCGCACCTCTCAGAATAGACCAAGATGGTTCTTTCAAGGTTATTCTCAAGCAAAAAACTTACTTTATGAAAGAAAATCTCTGGCTGCCACCTTCTGTCTGATGCAGAACCCTAATCTTGGGGATCCGAAGCCTTTTCTAATTCTTCCTGACTACTGGAACTCTCCCAGCCTTCTACAATCTTCTTAGTAGTAGCCGCACACTACCAGTAGCCTCCAAGAATCAGCCGATCCTCCTCCTTAATCTTCCAGCCCTAGGCAACTCTCATGTGGTTTTCTGGATCAGACTCACATGAGAAACCCTAATCCTTGCTTTGAGACCAAGTAGTCGACCAAGACTACAATCAATCTTGAATTCGAAAGTCAAGGAAAAGATTTCAGAAGAACAAAAGAGGAAGAAAAAAAGAAGAGAGGGAGAAAAGCAGAAGCACACGAAAGGTTTTAGAAAAGAGAGAGAGGGTCAATCATAATGATCTGTCGACCCACTCTTAATATTTATATATGTTGACTAATTGTAAAAGGGCTGAATTGCCCTTATTGCTTACATGGCAAATAAACTAATAATAAAGCTGAAATAACAAGCTGTAACAACAAACTGAAATAAATACCAACTAACACTAACATAACTAACAAAAAATATATGCTATGCTGCCATACGAACACAGTGGGGACCACAGCAGTGGGGTCCACATCAGTGTTCTCTACAATCAATAAGAAATGTTTTATTGATGATGGGAATGAAACACAAAATTTAAAAATGACCCAAAAATGAAATGGTTTTTCTGTTTGGTGGTAGGCCAACAGTTCAATCTTTTGTGTAAAATGTGACAACCCTTAACGTCATAATTACAAAATAAAATAAAAAATAAAAATATTACAAAAGTATATGGGTAATACAGAAGTTTGGTAGAAAACATTTAGGCACATCTCTATTATTATATATTCATCATACTAAACAAAAATAAGTATGATAAATCATAATTACTTTTATAGACAGAAAGAAAAATATAGATGTAAAAAATAAAAATAAAAAAAAAATTGGGCACATATTATTGCTATTGTCATCATCATCATCTAAAATTACCATGTGCAAAGCACTTGCACATTTAATAGTGTAAATCAAAAGGGCCATTGCCCCCAACACTCATCCTAGCTATCTTATCTTGGGTCTTGGGAGAGAGGACATGGACCCAACCACCTTCGGGATTTTCCTACATGAAGTGGTGTTGCTCTCAAACTCAAGCACCCAATTCACAAAAGCAATTCAATTAATTAAAAAGAATGGAGCAGAACTTTGACATATATAAGCTCTCAAGAACATTAGACCACTGACCACCATGATATCTCATTAAGAGTATGAAATAAAATATTTCAGCTCAGTTGTGATTACATTATTACAAGGGTTAGAGATCTAACTTCACATGGCCAAACCAGATCTAGTGGCTGGCCAAATTTTAATAATTTTTCCAACCCAACTTGAGAACTGATTTCCTGATACTTTGAAATCTGAAACTTCAGGATCAATCTTGCACTGAACCGGACCAGATTTGAAACCCAAATTAGTTTTTGGTCATACCTGATACTGAGCCCACAAAAGCAGCTCCCAGAGTGGTAATTCACACCCAATGCCAGACACGAACCAACCTCCAACTGAAGATGGCACATTGCAAAGTGAAGTCGATTCAGCAATGTCCTTTTTTGAAAAACCGGTTTCCAAACTGTCTTCGATATGTTGCAGCAGTGTAAACGTGAGTGTCTTGGGTTTTTACCAAAAATACAACAGAGGGTTGACCAATTTCATCCCCCACCACATCTGGTTCAAACTAGGGTTTGTTGGAAGCAAGGAAGAGGAGAAGAAGCAAGAGGATGGAGAGAATAAAGTGAATTGTTCCTCCCTTCTTAGGCCCGTATATAGAGCACTCTCTCAATCCTATTGGAAGCTAATCCAAATCAGAATTGGATCAAAACTTCATCTCTAATTAGATAAACATTATCTCCTTAAGAGAATGGGGGCTTCATACCCAAATCCATACCCATTTTCGAAATGGGCCTTAGGCCCATTTTCTTTAATGGCTCACTAACTTAGGCCCATTTTCTTTAATGGCTCACTAACTTAGGCCCATTTTCTTTAATGGCTCACTAATTAGATAAACATAACTAAACACATTAGAAATGGGCCTTAGGCCCATTTTCTTTAATGGCTCACTAACTTAGGCACTGCAATGCCAAATAGGCTTAACCTAGAAAAGGTTAAGCCAAATTAACTGCCTAAGGGCAGTGAACCCCTGACTCAATCAGCTTAGGCTCAATTTGGGCCCAACATTTAAACATGAATGATCCTTGGATTCAGCCACCTTATGAAGACCCAAGGATGATAGACTTATGTAGGTTGAAGCCCACCAAGTAATCAGTCCTGTAATAGTCTATTACACCTAACCTCTTGGCCCATAATCATCAAAGCACTGGCGACAAGGAATGAACTCTTCCCTAATTGCAAAATGCAATGCTACACTATGTGCTCAAATGGATCCCCAGATTAAAACCTTTTGCAAAGTTTTTCATAAAATAATAATATAACATATAAATACATTTTGCAAATCACATTTCAAATACAATTGAAATCCACTGTCAGCAATTTAGGTTTCCATTAAAGAGAGTGTAAACCCTGATATTCACTTTTTCTGACAAAGGGGTTGATCATATCACTATGATCACCCACTCAGGTAATTTCCCTAACAGTCCTAACATGCCTAGATATTTGATCCTTGATGGATCTCATTGTTTGGCATATTCACAACAGTTTAGTCAAAAAACCTAGTGTAGTATCATAATTAAGTATGGGTAAAGTGCAACTTTCTAGTTTTGACAATCTATCTCCAAGGTCTAGAGTATAACTGAAAATTGGTTCGGGTTTAGTGCTTCTTCCAAACACCTACTGGCTATACTTGGTGTCAAACCCTAGCAGCTAAGACAAGTTGCTCCACTAATTAGACAACACACCAGTGTCAACCTGGTTAGGATAAACTCCCCAAGTCTATCCAATGGCTAAGTACTTTCTAAACTAACATGAGTCTCTTAAATGTCCAATTTAAGGAGTAATTCACAGAAACATACTAATTTGATCATAAAACAATAATGTACTTCCTCTATTCACTCGAAATGTTTATGTACATCAATCTGATTGAAGCTAAGGGCCACTATCCAACATACATCTATGCACTATTTCGCGATCATGCTTTAATACAAATAAACCAAAGCAAAACAACCTATAGAAATAAGAACAAAGCATAAAGCAGTCCAAAAAATAATTACAGATGTTTTAGTAAACACAAGAATATACATAAACTGGTCATCTTCAATAAACTCCTCCAAGTTGCAATAGCAATGGTAGTAAAAGATGCTCAACAAGTTAAAATACATATCACTTTGAGGAAGGCTAGGTAAAACTGTATTGGAGGAATACTTTGTATCCAATGTTTTAAAAGCGCAAGGCACAAAAAAAGCACAAGGGCCAATTTGCTCCAGAGGCGTAAGGTGCAAAATAAAAATAAAAAAATCCAAAAAATAAAAAAAAAGTCAAAAAAATAAAAAAAAAATACCAAAATATAAAAAAATGCAAAAAATATCAAAACATATTAAGCATAATGTTAATAAAAACTATAAACTTAAATTTTAAAATAAATGTTTTAAAAAACCTATTATCTTAAATTAAAATACATAAATATAACATGTAAAGCAAATTCAAATGAAAATTTAAAAATAAAAGCAACCATATAAAGCATTTTCAAGCATGTAAAACCCACAATCTCTTTTTTTCCTTAATTGCATTGCTTCAAGTAGCTAATGTGGTGTAAAACATATTGCATTCTTGATTCTATGAGTCGCCTTTGCACCACACCCCTCGAGGCGAGCCGGAACAAGTTTATGTTAGGGTCTGAAATTCTTATTTCTCACATAAAAAATAATGATTTTATAACTTTCACTACCTTTCAAGAAGATATTTTATTGCAATGAATGAATGAACAACATTAGCAAATGGGGGTGTAAAACATATTGCATTCTTGATTCTACGAGTCGCCTTTGCACCACACCCCTCGAGGTGAGCCCGAACAAGTTTATGTTAGGGTCTGAAATTCTTATTTCTCACATAAAAAATAATGATTTTATAACTTTCACTACCTTTCAAGAAGATATTTTATTGCAATGAATGAATGAACATTAGCAAATGAAGGTGGTGCCTCAAGGGGTCCAAGGGCGTGGTTGGGCTTGCCTCGAGGAACGTGACAGGGATCCAAGGGGCTTTGCCCCCAACCTAGCTGTTAAACTCAAAAAAAAAAAGCAAAAAGTGCAAAATTTTAAAAAGGCGCGCACCTGGGCTAAGGCGCAAGGCGCATCAAGCGCACGCCTAGGCACACCAGGCATGCACCTTTTGAAAGGTGTGCGCCTAGGACCTGGGAGAGGCGCATGCCCCAAAATGCACCTCACCTATGCGCCTAAATGCACCGCACCTGAGGTGCGCCTTTTAAAACACTACTTGCATCAGCATGGAAATTATGTTCCCTAAATATGTAAACCCATGTAAGAGATGTAGGTTTGACATAGAATTTGATATGATCAATACACATGACTTCTAACCAAGTAAATACCTTAAACCACCCAAAGGAGCTCTACTACACCCCTCCTTTGAGTATAGCCCTTTAAAAAACTACACAATAGTATCTGAAATTTCTCCATGGTCTTCTACCTCTCTCTACCCCATACTCAGATGTTATTCTTACTTCTTCTCACTAAAGCATAGCTATGGAAGAACTTTGAGTTATTGTCTCCCTCCTTCAACCACCTCACCTAAGACCTTTGTGTCTCCCAAAAACTTCTTCCTTTCTTACAAGCTTTTCTCACTTCTTTCTAGGAATTTCCCTTCTGCTTCTACCCTCTCTATCCAAACTTCCCATTTGCTCTTTCTAATCCAAGTCATCTAATTCTTGAATTAGCTCATTCTTTTCCTCCACATGCCCTTTAAACTCCTCTTTGCCCCAAGCTTTTAGCTTCCTCTTTAAATATTTTAACTTTTGCAAGAACTAGAATCCTACCAACCCAACCACCCTGCATTCCTCCCACCAAGAAGCTACTTTTTGCTGAAACTCCTTGTGGGTAGTCCAAACCTTCTCCAACTTGAAAGGTGCTTTTCCTTTTCTCATTACTTCATTCTAGAGGACTATTGGCCAATGATCAAAAACACATCTAGGCTTAATTGTTTACAAGCAATTGGGAAAGTGTTCCTCCCAGTCATTGGTCATGAGAAACATGTCCAGTCTACTGGTTACCACACATTCCCACATGTTTGACTAGGTAAAAGAGTCATTACTAAGAGGGGGATCTCTAAGATGATGCCTCGCAGTAAATTCTGAAAAGTCCGTCATGCTTCTTGTTAATCTCCTACAATTAGAGTTGTCGTTGCAAAATCTCGTGACATTAAAATCACCATTGATGCAGCAAGGCAAGTCATCAAATTCATGCAGAGTCCAATTCTTCCGACATCCTCTCTCTAACGGAGAATTTAGGCCATACACTCTGGTCATAATACATTTAAAACCACAAAAAGTACTCGTAAAGAGGATTGAGATGGAGAACTCTACTTTATCCACTTCTAACTCAGAAACCACCTCTTTCCAAACAATGATGATCCCACCTAATGTTCACGTTGATGGAACCTCTTTCTTCCTCTGATTCCCCAAATTGCATTAACTAATTTCCTATCCACAACTTCTTTCTTTGTTTCTTGTAAAATTACTATGATTGGGTTTTCTCTCCTTAGAGTGTCTTTAACCAGACTTCCCTTCAATTTCTTCCCAACCCCCTTACATTCCAACCCAATATCTTCATTGAAGGGGATGAGAGATCCATCATATGGATGGCAGAACCCTGTAGGAAGGTTGGGCGAAATTTCAAAAATCTCTCTCCCATCTAGGAATCGCATTCCCTATTTTAGAAAATTGCATTTTCAATGACCAATCTTGAACCAAACCGGACCAGATCTGAAACCAAAAGGAAGGAGAGGGATAAACCTAATAGGGAGTAATAGTAACTCCCAATGAAAGTGTTCACACCCAAGGAGAAATCCAAAAACTGCTTCCACTAAAGATGACACAATGTGAGGTGAAGCAGGATCAACAGGACGACTCTTCAGCAAGAACCCAATTCTTCAGCAAGAATGGGGTAGCGGGCTGGTGAGCACGACTTCAAAATGCCTCTTATACCAAGAAGCAATATCAAGAACAATTCTTCATCACTCACACAAGTGGAGATTGAACTGGGTAGGGTAGGCAAGAACAGGGAAGAACTCTGTAGACTACTGTAATGTCTGTTGTGTGTTTTGCATGTTCGCCCTGCTCTCTTATTTATAACCTTAAAGAGACAACCTCCTAACCTGATTAGGAGTTTTTTGATCCAAATCTTTATTTGGATCTGGACACTTTAAGTGATAAGGATAATCCCTTATTTTATCTGCAGTTTAAGATCAGCTTAATCCTAATCAAATTAGGAGTTTCCTGATCCAAATCTTTATTTGGATCTGGACTCTTTAAGTGGATAAGACTTATCCTCTTATCCTTATCCGTTGATCCAAACCCAGATCTGCCCCTATTTAATTAATCTAAATAACCCAGTTCGAATTGGGTTTTAGGCCTATTAAGTTTATGTGCTCACTTAACCTCTTAACCTGCTGCCCAATTGGCACTCCTTGTATGGCGTGGGACCCAAACATTGATCTACACATCAGCCACATGGGTTCAGTCCAGCCTTTGTTACAAGGCCTGACCGAATTCACTGTAGGAGACGATGAACCCCTGAGCCCATCACTATGGACTCTTAATGGGCCCAACATTTACACTAAATGGTCCTTGGGTCCAGCCACCTTATGAAAACCCAAGGACTGTGGGCAGATACAAGATTAGCCCAGCAGGTATTACCCTCAATGGTCTTATACTTAACCTCTCAGCACATAATGATCAAACACTGCCCGACAAGAGAGGACATCTCCCTCAGTTGCAAAAAACAGTGTTGCACTCTCTACTCACATGGATCCCTGGAATTAAAACATTTTGCAAACATTTTGAAACCATTATACATATATATATATATGTGTGTACCTCTATATAAATATATTTTGCAAAACAAATTTCAACGGTTGAAATCAATTGCCGGAAGTTTAGGTTTCCATTAGAGAGTGCATTCCCCGATCATTCCCTTTGTCCGACAAAGGGGCTCATCCTGTTACTATGATCACCCACTCAGGTGAATTCTCAAACTATCCCAACATACCCAGGTTTTGACCCCCTCTAAGGACCTCACTGATTGGCATATCAAAGACAGCCCAATCCGACACCTAGTGCAGTACCATAATCGAATCTAGGGGTCAGGTGTAACATTCCAGTTTTGCCCATCTATCTCCAATGTCCAGGGCAATACTGGAATTTTGGTCCGGTTCAGGGTTTCAAGAAACTCTCACTGCATGTACCTCAGGTCTCACCCTGGCAGCTGAGACAAGCCAACCCAACTAACTTGGAGGCACATCAGTGTTACCCTTGGCAGGATAAATCTATCCAACGACTATGAAGATTCTAAACTAATACGAGTCTCATAAGTGTCCAATTTAAGGGTATTATATAGAAACACACCACAATGGCATGAATCAATTATGTACTTTATTCATTTACAATAAATGTCAAAAGGTACATCAATCTTATTGGAGCTAAGGGCATAACTGTCAAACATTCATAACGCCTCTACTACAGCCTTTCCCTTACATGACTTTCTATGACCGTCACTTGAAACACAAGAAGCACAAGGAACACAATGAGGCTCAAATGTAGAAAAGAAAGGAGAGGAAATTGCATAGGAAGAACATGTTAAAGGGTTCAACGAAAGGCCTAGTAAAGTTTTGTTGCAAGTTCAAACTTCCCTCCTCTCTCAAGGTGTCTAGGGTCACAATGATCGTAATCTGGGTTAACAAGTTGCATGGGCTTCAAGATTCCCACACTTCCCCAGTTTTCTCTACTCTCGAATAAGACTTGAGATCTTTCTAGAGCCACTTCCCAACCATCAACATCTGCCTCAAATTCGTATGAGCTCAAAACCGAGTCGGTTTCCTCTTCAAACTCTTCCTAGATGAAATCGAGCTTTCTATAGCATCAACGTTGGAGGACACTTGACATCTTATACACCACCTGCAACGGAAAGAGGTGTATCTGGAAGGTCTTCACCTATGAACAAAGGAGTAGCAGGGGGACTATCGTGCTCGTCTTCCTTACGAGCCCGAGAGGGATGGGCTTTTGTCTTTATGTGGTCCACATTCTCAAGTCTGAAATGGGAAGTAGCTGAGACTCAGGTAGCTCGCTCGGGTCGGATTTTAGGAGGTCCATCCACCCAAATCGGACTTTCTTTTTCCCACCAGACTCCACTTCGTTTAATATTTGAAATTTGAACAAAGTTTTCTTTCTCTACCCGAACTTCTTGCACACTCCTGCGAGATTTCCTTTTAAGGATCCTTCTCGAGGCTTTTCTTCTAACTAAAGTAAACTCCTCTATAGCTTGTTGATCTTGCAAAACACAACTTTGACTGAGAGGCATTTGGCACTACAGATCCCCTGACATGCACCATGTACTAGAAACGATTTGGTGGGTTGACTCAAATGGTTTTTGCTCTAACTCATTCATCTTCTCCATCTCAGTTGAGCAATAGAACCAAATGTCATTGTCAAGGATGGCAACCAAGTGAGAACTACATGCCTCTCGTTCTTTCATCAATGACCTCAAGTCTACCACAAAGGCTTCCTATCAGATTACAAACCTCCACTATCCATAGACGGAAGGGGAGGCCATGAATCACTAACCAGCCATCAAAGCTCAAGTTCGCAAGGCTTCGATTCACTTTCAGCCACCACCATTCGATCAACACCTTACTTCCATATACGGACACTGATCCCAGTCTTGCCCAGCTACTATCTCCTTCAACCACCTTGTTTGTATCAAACGGCTTCAAAGATAACAATTCCAATGTGTGAAGATTTGTAGAGAGTCCCAACT
Organism: Nelumbo nucifera; assembly: GCF_055504915.1. NCBI lineage: Eukaryota > Viridiplantae > Streptophyta > Magnoliopsida > Proteales > Nelumbonaceae > Nelumbo > Nelumbo nucifera. The sequence continues at coordinate 42,502,438 of NC_142649.1, forward strand.
CCACTTCCCTCCAACTTATAGCCTCTGGCTTGGTGCAAATAGAAGTTGTCTTCCTACTTCCAAACAATCTGAGCTAATGAACAATGGAGATAAATGCCCAAACTCCTACGACAACCACTCTGCTCCTACCTTTCTCCAAGCTTGGAAAGTCCTCTATAGAAGAGGCAGCCATTTTTTACCTTTCCTTACCAAAACTCCATCGCCAAAAGAACGGCTTGAATCTAATTCGAAAGTCTTAGACCCAATAGCAATACAACAGTGCATGCTCCCCATCAATAATTAGACATTAATCATCGGTTGCTTGTGCATTTTTTAAGCCAATCCATCCTAACTGTTCAATATATTTGTCATTTATATCAATTTAAGGTTTTCAACTTACATTACATGTACATAGATATCATCCTATTAATTTTTTCTAATATGATTCATTTCTTTAAAGCCATTAATAGTCATCTTTTCAAGTTCAAAATTATAGATTATTTTTTCATTTTTATTTTACCCAACAAAATGTTTCTTAAATCTTAATTACACAATTTAGTTAAATATAGTTGAAGTTTTAATACTTTAAATACTTATGAAAGAAATAAATATAGGAAACATATTCATATTCACATCATGTTTCTATTAAATAAAAATAAACAAAATAATATTTATAAATCAACAATGGCTTCTAAATAATAATTTTTTTGAATCCTTAAAATTATCCTAATTGGAGGAAGAGGACATTTTGAAAAGGCATGGTTGTTTTAAAAAAGAAAAAAAAAGAAAAAAAAAAGAGAATTAATATCTAACATGGGACCTGCTAACCATGTCAAAAAGCGACCTGGTTCAGCAATTCAACCAGCTAGGTCACTCACTTATTTATTGAGTGAACGGCTTTTTGCAGGTGAGAGGTGTGGTGATGAAACAGATCCAGAATTCTGGCTAAGTGATGGGTCAACCAGTCCAATCAAGCAGTTCAACCGCAAGTTGAAAACACTAGATCAGAAAATTAAACTTGAGGTCAATCCAAAGGGTCCTCTATGATGGACTTTAAGCTCCGTTTGGTTTGTGGGAAGATTTGGGTGGTGTTGAAGTTTGACCTGCCATAGAATTCTGTCTTGTTCGTTGACTGTAGAGTAAAGTAGACAGCAAGAAGTAGGAGAGGAAAGAAGAAAAGAGAGAAGAGAGAAAAGAGAGAAAGGCTGGTTCGAATTAGGGAAAAAAGTTAATCCCTTGATTCGGCCAGACCTATTGTTATATTATTGACTTATTGGAAAAGGCTTGAGTGCCCTTCTTTAAGTAAGAGGCACTCGAACTAACATAACAGTACACATCAGCATTCTCAACAAGTACAAAGACTGAAATACCCATTCACTAACACCACTAACACTCCCCCTCAAGCTGGTGAGTATATATCATATAATCCCAGCTTGTTACATATGTAGTCCACTCTCCCCCGACTCAAGCCTTTTGTAAACAAGTCTGCCCACTGGTTTCCCGTACTAACATATGCAGTTTCTATCACCCCATTCAGCACCTTCTCTCTCACAAAATGACAGTCAACTTCGATGTGCTTGGTTCTTTCATGAAACACTGGATTGGAAGAGATATGAACCGCTGCCTGATTGTCACAGTAGAGCTTCATTGGAGTACTGATGTCATATCCTATCTCCTGTAGAAGGTTCCTCAGCCACACTAGTTCACAAGCAGTATGTGCCATGGCCCTATATTCCGCTTCTGCACTGCTTCTTGCCACAACTGTTTGCTTCTTACTTTTCCATGTTACCAGGTTACCCCCCAGAAAGGTGCAACAGCCTGTGGTAGATCGTCTATCAGACATAGAACCTGCCCAATCAGCATCGGTGTATCCTTCTACTACCAGTTTTCCACCACTTCTGTACAGCAAACCACGACCAAGAGCTCCTTTCAAATACCTCACAATCCTTAGCACTGCATTCCAATGTGGGACCAAAGGTTTCTGCATGAACTGACTCACCACACTAACCGCAAATGAAATATCTGGCCGAGTAATGGTTAGATAGTTTAGTTTGCCTACAAGTCGTCGGTATCTGCCAGGCTCTTCAAACACTTCACCTATATCACTGCTCAGCCTCGTATTTGTTTCCATAGGTGTCTCAGCCGGTTTAGTACCCAACAATCCTGTTTCTTCCAGTAAATCAAGCACATATTTCCTCTGGCACAAATTAATGCCATGCTTAGATCTTGCTACCTCTATGCCCAAAAAGTATTTCAACTTGCCAAGGTCCTTTGTCTGAAAGTGTTCCTGTAGGAATGCCTTCAATCTGTCAATGCCCATTTTATCATTCCCAGTCACAACGATATCATCCACATACACCACCAATATTATTTTACCTGCCGAAGAGTCAAGACTGAAGACAGAGTGATCAACTTGGCACTGTTTCATACCAAACTTCTTGACCACCTCACTAAACCTACCAAACCATGCTCGAGGGGACTGTTTAAGTCCATAAATAGCCTTCTTAAGTCTGCATACCTTACCATCCTCCCCCTGAGCAACAAACCCGGGTGGTTGCTCCATGTAGACCTCCTCGAGCAAATCACCATGCAAAAAGGCATTTTTGATATCGAGCTGATGGAAAGGCCAATCAGACATAGCTGTAAGAGAGATGACGACACGAACTGACCCTATCTTAGCAACCGGGGAGAACGTCTCCGTGTAGTCAATGCCATAGGTTTGGGAGTACCCTTTGGCAACCAGCCGCGCCTTCAGGCGCTCAACACGACCATCTGGCAAGTACTTAACACTATACACCCACTTACAACCGACAGCCTGCTTCCCAGGAGGAAGAGCGGTGAGATCCCAAGTGTGATTATGATGCAAAGCAGAGAGCTCTTCTTCCATAGCACGGCACCACTCTGGAGAGGTAAGGGCTTCCTGGACATCCTTAGGAACAACCACGGAGGATAACAAAGATATGAACTGGCGATGGGAAGCGGAGAGGTGGGTAAGTGAAACAAAATTGGAAATAGGGTGAAGGGTGCAAGTACGCTTACCTTTCCGTAAGGCAATAGGAAGATCTAGGTCGGAGGCTGGTGTCGAAGCTGGAGCTTGATCTATCGACGGTGATGAAGCTGGAGGAGCTGCAGCCGGTACACGTGGGCGATGTGTATACACGTGACGGATGGGTGGACGGTCAACCAATGGTGGCACCGGAGGCAAGGACGTAGGCATGACTGGAACCAGAGGAGGTGGATCAACCACAGGAAGAGGAAGAGGAGGTGGTGATGTGGGGGAAGCAGCAGCACCGGACCCCACGAAGAACGGAGTAGACTCAAAGAATGTAACATCAGCACATACCAAGGAACGACGAGAACTAGGATGATAACACTTGTACCCTTTCTGAGTTCGGCAATAACCAAGGAAGATACACTTCATGGAACGTGCATCTAACTTGTCAGTCCCGAGACTCAGATTATGAACGAAGCAGACACACCCAAATACCCGAGGAGAAAGCGGAAACGGAGACATGTTGGGGAATAAGACACTAAAAGGAGAACGACCATCAAGGATAGACGTAGGCATCCGATTAATTAAGAAACAAGAGGTGAGCATTGCATCGCTCCAAAAAGTTTTGGGAACATTCATGTGGTGAATGAGGGAGCGTGCCGTTTCTACAAGATGGCGGTTCTTTCTCTCAGCAACCCCATTTTGTTGCGGAGTATAGGTACATGAAGTTTGGTGTATAATGCCATGTTGGTCCAAGTATTCTCGAAAAGATGAAGACAAGTATTCACGACCATTATCAGAACGGAAAATTTTGATGTGAACACCAAATTGATTGCGGATCTCAGCATAAAATTTCTGGAAGATGGAAAATAATTCACTTCTTTCTTTCATTAAATAGAGCCACGTCATTCTTGAACAGTCATCAACAAAAATAACAAAATATCGGTATCCATTATATGACATCACTTTATAAGGACCCCAAACATCTGAATGAATTAAAGAAAAAAGACTCGACACACGGTTATCGACCCTAGAACGAAAGGGAACACGATGGTGTTTCCCAAATTGACAAGACTCACAATCTAAAACAGAAAGTTGACTCAATGAAGGGACTAAGGACTACAACACTTTCAGCGAAGGATGACCAAATCTACAGTGCCACTGGAGAGGAGAAATGGATGACTGAAGAGCCGTTGACGTTCGTCCACCACCATCAAGATAATACAGTCCACTGGCTTCATGCCCTCCACCAATCTTCATCCCCGTCTTGAGATCCTGAAAAACACACATAGAAGGGTAAAAAGTGATGGAGCACTTAAGTGACTTGGTCAGCTTACTAACAGACATAAGATTAAATGGAAGCTTAGGTACATATAAAACAGAGGATAGGGATACAGGGTCTAGGTCAACATTACCAACACCACAGATAGATGACGTGGAGCCATTAGCAAGGGTAACAGATTGTGATGTTGAGCAATGAGTGAGAGATGAAAACACACCTGGAGTTCCCGTCATGTGATCGGAGGCTCCAGAGTCGATAATCCAGGGGTTGGGTGTGGATGCCAAACAAGCCATACCTGAGTGTGCAAAGGAAGTTGTGTTCTGCTACGACTTGGATTGAACAAACCTCTCATACTCATCACGAGGAACACTCACCATCTCCTTGCCTGGACCATCTGAGGGAGTAGAAGGCATCGGGTCAGCTGACCGTTTCTCCTGTGTAGGGCTGAAACTGGTGTCACTAGTCATGGCATGGTTGGCCCACGTCGAGGGAGGACCATGTAAGTCATAGCAGTAGTTAATGGTATGTCCATCCAAACCACAGTGAGTACACTTCCGTGGACCCGAGCCACGTCCTCTACCACGAGCTCCCCCTGAATCTCTGCCTCCAGTACGACCACCACCACGGATATGTGTAGATCCACCACTACCACTCCTGCCAGGCTGGGTTCCTCGAGTCCCACTTCTGCCACCTCGGCCTCTTGACACTGCAAATGCTGATTTATCGGAGACATTAGAGTCCATAGATCCAATGGAAGCCCTCCGAAGACGAGCAAACACCTCCTCTAAAGATGGAAGAGCAGATCCCCCTAGTATCTGGGCTCGTACTGGTTCATACTCAGACTTCAGCCCCACCAGAAACCGTGTTACATCAAGCTGCTCTCGCTGTTGCTGTTGAACTTTGACATCTGAAGTGAGAGGATGATAGACATTTAACTCATTACGGATATTCCTCACATTGGCATAGTACTCCTCAAGGCTCTGATTTCCCTGTTGCAGATTGAAGTATTCCTGATACAGTTGATATACCCTAGTGGTATTATCCTGACCTGAATACAGTTTCTTAGCATGATCCCACACCTCTTTGGCTGTGTCAAGAAACATGAAGTTCACACTGATTTTGGGTTCCATACTGTTCCACAACCATGTAATGATCTGTGCATCTTCCTGTTCCCAGTCTTCATACTCCTGAGAATTAACGGGGGGTTTCTCCTCTCTTATATGCTTCACTTTCTTCTTCGCCTTCAGAAAAACCTCTACAGACTTGGCCCAAGGGACATAATTCTCTCCATTCAGTTTAATGGAGGTCATTTGGACATTCAGGTAGTCAGTAGATATCATGACACTAGGTTTACTATCACTGTTATCTGCCATTGCCGAACTCCCTTAATTCTGAGCACTGAATTAGGAGCACTATACACTGCACACTACACACAGACACTTCACCGAAATCTGCACACTAATTTCAACAGCTGAGAACTGCAACACCACAAACCCTACTCACCGAAATCTGTACACTGATTTCAGCAGTATTAAATGTTGAAAACTACAACACCACAACCCCTACTCACCAAGGTCTACACACTGATTTCAGCGATATCAAAAGCTGAAAACCACACTTGTAACACCACCAACATTAATCCACAACTATAGGAAGCTTCACCATTAAGTAGACACTATTGCCATTCGAATCACACACAAACCAGAATAAACCCTAGCATACTGCAATCTGAAAACCCATCATGCGAACTGTACTACACCTCTCATGTATTCCATAACAAAAAAAATATATAAAAAAAAACTTTACCTCATCGCCTGAAGGCCAACCATACGAAGGGCTGAGACACCACTGCACCACACGTACCAGCCCTAACTAGGGCTTAGAAACCACAGCAACCAATCACCAACGACACAATCGGAGGCATAGAGACCTCCTAGGGAAGAGGGCGATCACTCCTTTTCAGCCCTTTTCCCAGTCTCCAACTCACAACTGAGAACCCCAAGTGAAACCCTAATTCGAATGCGCAGAAGGCAGAATTCTAGCAAGTCTGATTTGGTGAACCTAGCTCTGATACCATGTTGAAGTTTGACCTGCCATAGAATTCTGTCTTGTTCGTTGACTGTAGAGTAAAGTAGACAGCAAGAAGTAGGAGAGGAAAGAAGAAAAGAGAGAAGAGAGAAAAGAGAGAAAGGCTGGTTCGAATTAGGGAAAAAAGTTAATCCCTTGATTCGGCCAGACCTATTATTATATTATTGACTTATTGGAAAAGGCTTGAGTGCCCTTCTTTAAGTAAGAGGCACTCGAACTAACATAACAGTACACATCAGCATTCTCAACAAGTACAAAGACTGAAATACCCCTTCACTAACACCACTAACAGGTGGGATAGGAAAAGATGGGATGGGATGGGAAAGTGTAAAAAATTAAGTTTCGATTGTTTGGTTTTACTGGGATGGGATGGGATGGGATGGGAAAATGTAAAAAGGGGGAGAAGTTTACAAAGGAACACTATTCACCCTCGTCCTCCTCTCAACCGAAAGAGCGGTGACTAGGAAGAGAAGTGGCGGATCTGAACCCTCATCCTCCTCTCTCTTCTCCTCTCCCTCCATTTTCTCTCTCGCTCCATTTCGTCATCGCTGCTGCAACAGATTTGCACATCCCGTCTCTAATCTCTCTCTGTCTTTCGTCTCCACTACTTTTTCTTCTTCTTCTTTTGCTTCTTTTGCTTCTTCGTTTTTTGTCTCCATTACTGTCACAACCAAACCAGAAATGACGAGAGCGGCGGCGGCGTACCAGTGGATCAGCATTGACTTCAGCATGGTTGTTTTATAGGAGCGGCGGCAGCATACCAACGGATTCCTTCTATGTTACAGGAGGAGGGAGGGATGAGGGAGATGGAAACTCGAGTTTTCTCATCGAGGTCGCACTGTTTTGGTGCGACTCCGAATCCGCGATTTTGGGATCTCACATCCCACTTTTTTCTCATCCCATCCCCCTCTTTCCCTCAAAACAAATATGAGAAAAGGGAATATTTTTGGAATATTCCCTTTTTCTCATCCCCATCCCACAAACCAAACGAAACCTTATGGATTGACCACATCACCCATCTACATGGCATAAATGGAGTAGGTACTATTCATTACCAAGAGATATAAGAAATATACAGAAACCTCAAACTCAAACCTAATCACTTGTCAAATCATAAAGATCTATGGTGATGGGAACTTGTCTTCATCAATGCCCATCAATTCTTCATCAAATATATGAATCCATCCATAGGATCAAATATCACTTAGAGATGATCAATCATGCATGATGCACATATACTGTAGAGATGCCTCCCCTTGATTGGAGCAACTGACCCTAATAGTGCATCTTAAAGTGGCATTACCTTAAATTGTGTAACCAATCATCTATTAGACCTCATCATACTCAAAGTGAAAGAGTATTAGACACAGTACCTTAAAAGTATCCATACGGCTCTGTCTTCCTGCATCCTTAACTTTGTTGTTAGCCCATTCTAGAATATCAGCATCAGTAATCTCTTTCCCATGGGAATGAAACCTCAAGTTCTTCAGAAGTTGGAGGATATTGAACCGCATCAATTGCCACAAATAAGCTGTAGGAAAACACTAATATTATTTCATTAAACAAGAGTTTTTAAAACAATTAAACATATCAAAACAAGAATCTCTTCCAAAGACACACTAAGTCATTAAACAAGACGTCAAAACATTCATTCAGGTCAGTTAAAAAAACAGTTCTTTTAAAAGAATTAAACATATCAAATTATTGAATGCAGAAAAAAAAAGAGAAACCTCAGGCAAGATTTGCACGGATAAATGAGATGTTACTCCACCTAAGGTTTATTTATGAAGATAGATGTGGTAGGAGGCATACCAAGTATAAGTTTCTTATTTCCTTGTACAATATCATTTCCAGCAATGTTAACCAGGGAAAACTTCAGTTGTTTCCCAATCTTCACAACTTGGTTACAGTTTTCAACTTTTCTGAATGGCATCTTAATTGGAGGCTTGGTTGCGATTTTCCAGTTAACTATACCAGGTGATACTTTGTCAAGGGCCTCCAAAAGTACCCATCTGCATAAAACAGGTCACCATTACTAACAAATAAATGTAATAATTCAAGGAGGTCTTTCTGAATAATAGTGAAAGATATAACAATTGAGATATTACTAGCTCACCCATTTCTAACATCTTCAAAGACGTTGTCAATGTATACAGAGTTTCCAAGACTATTTATCCAAAGGCGAAATGCTTTCTCTTCTCTGGAGACTTGTGTATCATCTGGGGAAATTTCAAGAAAGGATATTTGTTTTGTCTGGGAAGAGAGCCCATTCCTATGTACAATGAAAGTGCATAATTAGCTTCAAACAGAGAAGCTGTATCAAATAATGAAAATCAAAGCAATGGGACAAAACTAAATAAATCTACACAAAGATCAATCAATCAATATTAAATAATAAATAACCAAATATAGACAAAAAAATGCAATGCTTATCATTTTGGTTCCGGGTTGTTGCTATAGTAAAGAAAGGTTACTTATGTTATCGTTCTTGCTTGCTTATGTGGACAACTTATGGGTTAGCACCTTATATTAGCCTGTCTAACGGCCACATGGAACCAAATGAATCCAAAATACTACCATTCTTAAGCTTAAAAACCAGTCATTGTAGGTCAAATTACACAGGAGATGTGCACCTCCTTTTTAATCCATGAAATGATTATTCTTTTGATCCATAGAAATTCAATTACATTGATTAATTATATGTAAAAACAGTACAATTTGATGACCATAACGTCCTCCCCAATATTACAACTATGTTACAAGGATGCCCAAAACAGTTGCTGCATTGTTACCCCTTGTTTAGTAAGGGGGCCAGCTAACCCATTTGCACTTCTAACCCACTTGAATTCAGCATCCAATTCTCTTGCAGTCCTTTCAACTTCCCTATAAGCATTCTTGATAGTCCAAGGAATATTTCTATAACATCTTGCCCATGAAATAATTACTTTTGAGTCCCCTTCCACCTCCAACTGTCTAAATCCCAATGGCTTAACTAACGTGAGACCATGTAGTAGAAGCCACCAATTCAGCCTTTATAGAATTAGCCACACCAATTTTCCCTGAATAAAGAGCCAATAACCTGCCCGCCAAGTTTCTAATTGCCCGCACCTATTCCTGCAATACCCAGTTTAACCACAAGGAGCTTCCATCAAAGTTCAACTTCCCTTTACTGCCTTGTGGGGGTTTCCATTCCATTCTTACTCTATCTTTATCTCTACAAGACTGTGCTACCTCCTTCCAAGCCCTTAGAATGTCATTAACTGTGAAACTCTGAAAGCAATCCAAAGTTTTAATCCATATTGCTACCTTCACTTTTATGTTCTCTATTACCTCCACAGTTTACTTTTTCCATTAAAGATTCTGTTATTCCTCTCCTCCCAAACCACCCAAATAGTTGTTGTTTTAGTAACTCTTCTCATCAATCTCTCCCTTTTATTTGGTTGCCTTGGGAAATTTGGGATGAAAATGTTCGCCACCTATTAGAAAGGGACCCACCTGCAGCCAAAAGAGAACAAAAAGAAAAACTCCCCAAATATGAAGAACAAAGGAAGAGGAGATTAATAAGTGGGATAGGGTTTCTCCACTTTTCCTACACAAGCAAATATGAGGAGAGAGGCATGAAAATGGCCTTCTTTTTTGCAACACATCATAAGTATTTACCATCCAAGGAAAGATTCCCAGCAGAAGGCTTGAACTTTTGGTGGGATAGGCTTAGGGCACGTTTGATAGGGGTGTTCACGGGTCGGGTTGGGTCGGTTTATTGGGGTTTTCCCAACCGATCCGACCTAGTCGGGTTATCTGAGGTGGAAACCGAAACCGACCCACTGATAGGCCAAACCGACCTGGTCGGTTTGAGTCGGGTTGGGTCGGTTTCGGTCGGTTTCGGTTTTGCTCCTGTACAAAAGGACACCTAATTGAATTCTAATTGTAATTGCCTAATCGGTTGCCTATTTGGTGTAAAAGATTATAGAAAGTTAGAAACTAGGATAGATTGCTTATTCTAATTGTAATTGCCTAATGGGCCTTCTAGTTCTAGTAGAAGATTAGTTATAGTTAAGTAGGAAACTACTCAAACTAGGAACTACCGAACTAGTCTTCTACTAGTTCGGTTCGGGTCGGGTTGGTTTCGGTTTTCACACAAGAAAACCGAAACCCCCGATATATCGGTTTATATATTTTCCCAACCCGAAACCGACCGGTACTGATGAAAACCCGGCCGACTCGGATTGGGTCGGTCCGGGTTGGTCGGTTTGGTCGGGTTGGGCATTCTTATGAACAGCCCTAGCGTTTGATAACTCTTTTCAGACGTCTGGTGTCTGAAAAACTTGCTTTTCAGACACCAAACGCGTTTGGTGATGCATCTGAAAACAGATCTGAATCTCGTTTTCAGATCTGAAACATTAATCATGCAGTCCGGCTCTTAACGCGCTCAGACGCGTTTAAGAGCTAGTAAAAGGTTGAAACTACCCCCCCTATAATTTTCTAAATGGCGTGCATATGCCCCTGATTACCCCCAAACCCAAAAAACAAAAACCTAGAGCATTTTGTTTCAGACACGCGAAAGACCTCTCTGCTCATGAACATTGCAGAAGCCATAAGGTATTGTCTTCTTTTGCGTCAGGCGCAAAAGAACTTCGTTTTGGCCGTAAGAACTTCATTTTGCGTCAGGCGCCTAGCGGCGGTATCGTCTTCTTCTTCTTCTTTCCTATTTACAGTTTGTTTATTGAATGTCTCTGCTATTTTGTACGATGCCTTAGTTGTTTATTGAATCTGAAAACACCCATGCTTTGTTTATTTGATATGTTTATTGAATCTCGAGGACTCCTCTTATTTTTCTTTAAATAAAGCAAGGCTGTTATTTTGAAATATGAAGAGACATAATCAGCTATATTTTCAAATGACTGAAAGAACAGACCACTTTTATCTATTATTTGTTTGCCTTCTTCAAGGATGAGGCATTGGATTCTTTTATTTACTTTCTTATTCATTGATTTTAATTCATTTCTTTTTGTTAGGTTCTTGCTAACAGTATTGCTTCTGTGCCTATGATGGGCTTAAATATACTATGAGTTACTACTATGAAAAGAACTTAATCTGAGGCCACTTTTTCCTCTCTGCTACTCTACTGTTTTGAAAGTTTGTTTCTGCCAATCGGTCTTGTATAACTGATGTTTTGACATTCGGTTCGTGCAAGTGATGATAGAACAGACAGGGACATCAGCACTCTTTAGGAGTATGATGACTCGTCTATGGGAATCTCTCTAATGCATATTTTTGTATGTCAGCTAATTTGACAGGAATCCCTTCCATGCTTACTTGCTTCAAACCTCAAACAAAATTGATTTTGCATTTCTTTTCTTGTATCTCTGTTCTTGGGATCTGATTGTCATGTACTAAATTATTAATTATTAATTAGTAACCATTAATTTGTATTGATTATTTTAATTTTTATTAAATTTTAATTATTTTATTATTTTTAATAGTGATTAATTATTTTTTATTAATTTAATTGTGTTACTTATTATTTACTAATTATTTTTAGTAATTATTATCAATTATTATTTATTTCAATATTTTTTGTATGATTTCGATAAAACTAGTCTATTCTAGGGGTAATATAGTAAAATCAGGGCATTTCAGATGTTAAAGGATGGTCAAACACAAACAAGCTTAATTATTCAGAGCCTCTAAAAAGAAGAAAAGCATTAATGCCTCTTTTCAGATTTCAGAGACTTAATATCTTTTTAACTTTTCAGATTTCAGATTTCAGATTTATCAAATGCCACCTTAGTCCACACTTCTTTCACCAAGAAGTCCACCCCTTGTGAAGCAAGGAAAAAGAGGAACAAGTAAAGAGTCCATCGAGTGAGAAAGCCAAAATTCTAGAGTCTTTCAAGGTAGGATCCAAGAAAACTGCCTCTAAGATGTCAAGAAAGTTAATCATAGAAAGGCACTCACTCACCCTTAGACTTCTTCTAAAACCAAGGTCCCAGTTGATGCCTAACGGAGAGGAAGTCACAATCTGGACACAGTTTCACCCATGAGGTTAGAGAGGGCAAATTGTCCAGGGATTTGGTCTTTTAAAAGGAGCTTCCCCTATCCAAAGGTCTTCCCATAACCAAATTTTGTCACCCCTTCCCAAATCATAGCAGATATAACTGAGGAACAATGGGTATACCGTGTGAATTGCTTTCCAAGGAGAAGATAAAGTTGAGTGAGGACTGAATTTAGCATCCCAACCATTACCCTCCAGACCATGAATACATGCTATTACCTTATGCCACAACCTGTCTGAGAATCTCCGTAACCATTTACCCAATAGGATAGTGTTTCTGATAGCAATGTTTCCTACCCCTAGGCCCCGTAATTCCTTTGGTTTGCAAACTTACTCCTACTTACCCAAATGATCCTTCTGTTCCTCACCTGGTCCCCACAAAAAATTCCTCATATACTTCTCTAATTGTCTCGCTATTCTAAGCAAACCTCTCTACTACTAGCTTCCCAAAACCATCAAACTTTGTGGGTTCCCCCCAAAGGTAAGTTACACACCAATTCCTCACCTCACATCCCAACACCTCTACCAAACTTGGAAATTCCCTTCTTCCAAATTGATTCCAACAATTCCACTTTTGTTCCAATCAAGGTTCAAAGTACCGATATGTATCGGTTGATACGTATCGTGTCGATGGCTTCCCGATGTGCCCCTCTAGGGGTTGTATCAGGTCAGACACTGGTTCAGAGGGTAGTTGGGCCTTAAACCAACCCCTCTGAACCGGTTTCAAAAAAAATAAATAAAACCTAAAAAAAAAAGTACCGATACAGGCCGATACGCCTTAACAGCGTACCGTCTTGTGTCGATACTTTGAACCTTGGTTCCAATTAATCCTCAACATTGGAATGATCAGAAAGTTATCAATCAATAACTTCAAATTCCTCACCAATTTCTAAATCGACATCCTCACAAAACAGAATTGTGTCATCAACAAACTGAAGGTGGGAAACAACTACTTGATTCCTACCAATCCTTTGACCCCTAAGCAGGCCATATGCATTTGCAGCCATAATCATACTACTCAAGACCTCTGCCACTAAGGTAAAAAGAAAAGGGGATAAAGGGTCACTTTGTCTTATTCCTCTCTTAGCTAGAAAGAAATCTTTTGCTACCCCATTTATAAGAGCTGAATAGCGGACTAAGCTAACACAACCTTTTATCCAAGACCTTGACCTAGCTTCTCTAGGACTTCTAGCAGAAATTTCTAGTCCACTAAGTCATAAGCCTTTTCTAGATCCAGTTTCACACCAAACCCTGCACTCTACTTTTCCTTTTTTCGACAGCACATTCATTAGCTACTAGCATTTGGTCTACAATTTCCCTTCCTTCCAAAAAGGCCCCTTGGAATGGCAATATCACTGAAAGCAAGGTCTGCTTAATCCTCTCAGCCAGAACCTACGATATAAACTTATAAAAGACTCCCAATGAGACCTATAGGCTAAGGTCCTTTGGAGAGATTTCTTCCTTTTTAGGGATCAAAGAGATAAAGGTGCCATTTGCTCCATAAGGGATCTTGGGTCTCCCCCTTTAAAATAAAATTCAATAAAGGCTTGCAGAAGCTTAAATTTCAGGAATTCACAACACTCTTTGTAGAATGCCAAAGAAAAACCATCCAATCCAAGGGATTTAGAGCTATCCATTGAGAAGATTGTTTCCTTAATTTCTTCCATTGAGAAGATTCTTTTCAACAATTGTGATTGCTCCTTAGAGATTCTACTCCATTCCAACTCCTGTAAACCTTAACTAAAAGCATCTAATTCTAAGAAGAGTGACTTAAAATGATTATGAAAGATCCTTACAATCTTTTGGCTCTCTCTTACCTCTTGACCTTCAACCACCACACTATGAATGGCATTATTTAAAAACAACTCATTACACTATGACTTAAATTGGCATTATTTAAAAACCGCCACACTATGAATAGCAATTACTTACCCATCACACATTTCTTGCACCTGGTATTATTTAATTTAAGTCAATATTCATTCTCCATAGTGTGAAAGAGAAATGTAAACCATGCAAGAGATGAGCATATGGGTCTCATTATGGTTTTGTATTGCTTTCCCCTGTTAATTATTTTTTGTTTCTTTAACTGACATGGCGAGGCCTCTGTCATGCTGATTGTCTGGGTACCAGAGCTTTTATTATGCCAATTATCATGGTATCAGAGCATTAGGTTGCCTGACATGATATCAGAACACATGGTACCAAGTACCAACCTGGGATCTTTTCATCAGAAAAAAAAAAAAAAGAATCATTTCAGGAGTTCTTAAATTGGTATGAAATCTGCAACTCTTAAGAGTAGCAAAGGTCTATAACTGCTAAACATGTAGGAATATATTGTTTAACATTTTTCCTTTCATGAGTTGGTATATAATATTTCATGAATCCACCAGTGTTGCACGCATCAGATTCTAGCACTAAATAGATTCTTGAAGCATATTTCCATGTAAAAGTTTCCTTTCTCTCCTTGATTAATTGACACAAATGAACAGCTCATGTACACAACAAATGCCATTTTTCCTACGAAACGTTATCAATAACAAAGATAAACTTTCAAACCTTTTTTTAAGTATATAAACGCAAAAGCATGTTTCTCTGTGATTAAAACATAATACATGCACTATTGTGCTTAGATGCTCAATTAAATATTTCATATCATTTGAGTGGTCATGTTCCAGTGTTCAAATTGACAAAGGTAGCCATTTCAGATTATGATAAACTAAGTTACATAGAGAACATCCTTTAAATTTAAGTCTTTTTTCTGCTCACCTGTGCTGGAAAATATGTGCAACGAAAGCTAGGTTAAGGTTTGGAGAACCATCCACTATATCTTTTGGGGTCAAGTATCTTTTGCAGCCCATCCTATCTGCATGTTCAAGGATTAACCCTGCTCTTTGTAGAGGGTCCTTTACAGACAGTGTAGATGGGTTACTATGCTCTGGTGCAAGAACATTTAGCAAATGAGCATAAGCCTCTCCATCCTGCAAATAGAGAAAACTGCACGCTCAAAACAGAGAAACTATCGAATGTGTAGAGTTGTAGAGCAATAATATGTTATTTATGCTGCTGTTAGCATGTTAGTAGTGTCAGTAAGTTAGTTATTTTTCTGCTGCTGTTTATTTAATATGTATATTAACAGTAGGGACGATATTGTAAGTTTACTATGTTTTAAACTATTAACATAAATAGCTGAGTGGGGCGGCAATGTGTTATTGACCCACACACTTTTCTGAACTCTCTCTCTCTCTCTCTCTCTTCTGTTCTCTGAATTTTTCTTGTTGAACTCTCATCTAGAGTAGGACTGATTACAGTCTTTACAAGACAAGTTGGTATCAAAGCCAACCTAGGGTTTCTCATGTGAGTCTAATCAGGCCAACTGCTTGAGAACTTCCTAAAGTTGGAAGTTTTAGCAAGATCGGCCTATCAGCTGGTTCTTGGAGATTACTGGTAGAATGCAGCAGTTTTCAAGGGATTGTAGAGCCTTGAAAAGTGTCTGGTGATCAGGAAGAATCAGAGGGAAGGAAAGAAATTCAAGATTAGGGTTCAGACTGAGGATTGGAAGTGGCGGCCAGCCTGTTCTGAGTAAGTTTCAACTTTTCTTTGAGATCGACACCAATCAGAAACTGATTAGAGTGATCTGCAAGCAGCGGCTGGGTTTTTTCTGATTTCTCTGGATTTTTTTAGGGTTTTCCCAAACCCACGATCAGTTCTCTGATTTAAACCCTAGTATTCTAACTGTTATTAGCTTTTGGGTAACAGTTTGATCGGTTTTAGCATTTCAGATTGATTGATAATAATCTTTGGGAGATTATTAGGTCTGTTTCAACATTTCTGGGTGAAAATTACTTCAGTTTCAACATAAAAAAGAACTCTTTTTGATAAAGTAATTAATAGAGCTGGGGGGAACTAAGTTAAAGGCTCAAGGGGAAGGTGTTTTGGGGGCTGGAAACATGACTGGAAATACTTTTCAGATTATCACA
Source organism: Nelumbo nucifera (assembly GCF_055504915.1). Lineage (NCBI taxonomy): Eukaryota > Viridiplantae > Streptophyta > Magnoliopsida > Proteales > Nelumbonaceae > Nelumbo > Nelumbo nucifera. Next base: position 42,518,814 of record NC_142649.1, read on the forward strand.
GTCAAATTTGATGGATCAAATTACTTGGAATGGGCTCAGTCAGCTATGATGGCTATTGGGAGAAGAGGGAAATTAGGCTATGTGATGGGAAATGTAAAGAAACCAGCCAAGGTAGACCCATTATATGCCAAATGGGTTCAGGAGAACTATTTGGCCATAACTTAGCTGTGCAATTCCATGCAGCCTCATATCAGCCGAAATTACTTGTGGGCCAAAACTGTTAAGGAAATTTGAGACACCATGAGAGAAACATACTCCCAACCACTTAATATTGCTAAGGCCTATGAGCTGAAATGTGAAGTCAATAATCTTAAGCAAAGAGAGAAGCCAGTCTCAATTTACTTCTCCACTTTGAAATCTATGTGGCATGAAATTGATCACCTAGAGACAATTGAGTGGGAAAGTTAAGGATGCACAAACATATAGAAAACAGGTGAAACCAATAGGGTTTTTGAATTCCTAGCTGGTCTGAATTCAGAATATGATATTGTGAGGCAACAACTCCTCGACAAACAGAGTGTAACCTTGTCTTAGACATATTCCATAGTGCACAATGAAGAAAGTAGGAGAAAGGTCATGTTACAATATCAGCCTATGGAATCATCCCTAATAACAGCGAAACCAAAGTTTGAAGGTGACAAGGAAAGGGATATGACGAAAGAAGACAAGAGGGAGTTAGTTTGTGATCATTGCAAGAAACCAAAGCATATTAGGGACACTTGTTGGAAGCTATATCCACATCTAATTCCAACAAAATTCAAAAACAAAAAGGGGAATGCCAATGTGGCAATTACAATTGATGGTGTATCATCCTCTAGCACAAGAGCCACATCCCTAGACACTTTAGTTGTTGTTCGAGCTGCTCTGACTCAATTGGAAAGTGCAGTTGGCATTTCAGCCTCCTCATTTCAGCTACCAGCTACAACATCTGCTACTCCCACTTCGGCATTTGCTCATTTAGGTACAAGTGCTTCAATATCATGCTTCAGCCCCAAGTAAAAAAGAACCTTGTTGGGTTATAGATTTAGGTGCATCTGACCATATGACTAGCTAGCTTATCCTCATTGTTTACTACTTATTGCTTATCCTCTGGCAGAGACAAAGTGTCCATTGCTTATGGCCCCCTTGTTCCCATTTCTAGCAAAGGAGACATTAAATTGTCTGATGCCACCTCCTTTTCCTTAGTTTGCATGTTCCTAAACTTAGTACTAACCCCATTCATCAAAAAAGCTTAGTACTAACCTGCTTTCAGTTAGTAGCATCACTAAAAATCAAAACTATTCAATGACTTCCTTTCCTGAACGATGTGTTTTTCATGATCTGGAGACAAGAAAGGTGATTGGGATTAGCCATGAGACGAATGGAATCTACCTGCTTGGAGGACATTCACATGGGGAAGATAAAGAAGTGGGGAGGTCATTAGTTTCTCAATCTGTGAACCAAGTTATGTTGTGGCACAATTAATTAGGTCAATTGTCGTTTAGGTCTTTGAAGAGTTTATTTCCCAGTTTGTTTGAGTTAGTTCAAATGTCTAATTTAAAATGTAAAAGTTGTGAACTTGCAAAGAACTATAAAATAACCTATTCTTGGAGCAATAAAAGTAGTATTCCTTTTGAAATTGTGCATACCGATGTTTAAGGACCATATCACATTACTGTTATGGGGGGATACAAATATTTTTTGCTATTTGTTGATGACTACACTCGTTTCTCATGGGTTTATTTTATGCGTTCTCGAGATGAGGTCCCTACCTTGACTTGGATTTTCCATCATATGGTTTTGAACCAATTTGGGGTCAAAATCAAAATTTTCAAATCTGATAATGCTAAAGAGTATTTTGCAAAACCATTGGCTTCATATTTCATTGACCATGGGGTTATCCATCAGAGCACCTATCCCCATATCCCCATACACCTCAACAAAATGGTGTTGTTGAGAAGAAAAAATAGGCATATATTGGAGGTGACCAAAAGCATTATGCTGAACTCAAATGTTCCCACACATTTCTAGGGATGCTATCAAAGTTTTAAAGGCGACAAGGGGGGCCTTGTCACCTAGGCGAATGCCTAGAAATTGCCTAGGCAATGGATTTTTTTATGTAGAAAACATCGATCCTAGGGTAGTCCCCTAGGTACCATAATCCTTAATAATTATTCATAATTTTCAAAAGAAAAGTATAGAGTTCATGTTAAAGTATAGAACATCAACATATTCATGAGAAGAAAAAGAAGGAAAAAAAAATTCAAAAAATATAGGGATTGAACTCTTATTTTTGTTATAGGAAAAGAAGAAAAGAAAAAGTAGTAGACAAAATTTTAAGTTCTTCCTTACTTATTGGTTCAGGTTTAAAGACTTTGAGAGTTCAATACAGAATTTAGCAATGTTTGTATTGATTAAACCCTAACAAATAAGAAAAAAATAAAAAGAAATTAGTATATAAGCACACAAAATGAATATTTTAGTTTGATAGTGCCTATTTTATAATTATAATCTCAAAAAATAAAGAATAAAAAAGTATTTTATAATGCATAGTACAAAACCACTTGGCAATTAGGCGAGGCGAGACTCAAAGGGCACCTTGCCGCCTACGCGCCGCCTTGACAACTATGGATGCCATCCATACTATTGTGTACCTCATCAACCGAGTTCCTTCACGAGTCCTAGACATTAAAATTCCATTTAACCATTTGTATCCCAATAAGGATTTGTTTACTATTTCCCTTAAGACCTTTAGATGTACTTGCTTTGTTCAAATTCTTTGGTCTCATCACTCCAAATTTGATCCTAAATATTCAAAATGTATTTTTCTTAGGTATGTACAAAATCAAAAAAGATATTGCTGCTATGAACCTATTTCTAGTAAACGGTATGTTTTTATGGATGTCGCATTCTTTGAGGGCGTACCCTATTATCATAGAATTTCTTCTTAAGGGGAGAGTAGTGAGATGGGGGTCTCATTCATCAAAAATTTCATTACCTGTCCCAATCATTGAAGGGGAGTGTAATGAGGAGGGTTGTCAAGGATGCCAAGATTTGAGGGTGTATCACAGGCGATGGAGGTAGGTTGATTTCGATCTAGATCCAAGTACCACAATTCCTTTATCTCCCACTACAGATGAGATACCTCCCATTGTTGAGCCTTCTCCTCCTCCTTTGGATGATCTTGAACTTCCAATTGCAATCCGTAAAGGGAAGCACCATTGTACCTCATCTATAACTCATTGTATTTCCCAATTTCTATCTTATGATCATTTGTCTCCGTCCTATAAGTCTTTTATGGCATCTATTGCTGCTATTTCCATTCCCAGAACAGTGCAAGAAGCCTTGTCAATACCTGAGTGGAAGGATGCAACGAAGGTAATGATGAAAGGCTCTTCTAAAGAACAATACATGGAAGTTAGTTGATCAGCCTAAAGGGAAGAAACCGGTTAGGTGTAGATAGGTGTTTACGATGAAACATAATGTTGATGGCTCCATTGAAAGATATAAGGCCAAATTAGTTGCAAAGGGGTTTACAAGACATGGCATAGATTATTTGGAGATTTTTGCACCAACATCCAAGATGAATACTATCAAAGTTTTACTATCCATTGCAGCAAATTTCTCATGGTCATTGTTTCAGATAGATGTAAAAAATGCCTTCCTCAATGTGATTTGCACGAGGTGTATATGGAGTTATCTCTTGGATTCTATAGTATAGAAACGGGGAAGAAGGTTTGTCGGATGAATAAAGCCTTATATGTACTGAAATAGTCTCCAAGATCATGGTTTGATAAATTTAGACAAGCCCTTAAAAAATTCAGCTATGTATAAGCCCAATCAAATCACACCCTTTTCATTAAAAGAATGGATTCCTCCTTGACTTTACTTGCAGTATATGTGGACGATATTGTGGTGACAAGGAGTGATACCCGTGAGATTGACTCTCTTAAGCAATTGTTTCACCAAGAATTTGAGGTCAAATATTTGGGAGAACTACAGTATTTCTTGGGAATTGAGGTAGCACGGTTTAAACATGGGATTTTTGTCTCCCAAAGGAAGTATGTTCCCAATCTTTTGGAAGAAATTGTGAAGATAGGTGTTAAACTTGCTGACAAACCTATTTAACAAAATCATAAGATAAGTACAAAAGGTGGAGAGCCCCTTGAAGACAAGGTTATGTTTCAACGATTAGTTGGGAAACTCCTTTACCTTTGCCTCACACAAACAGACATTTCTTATGCGATCAGTGTTGTTAGCTAGTATATGCATTCCCCCAGAACCACCCACCTTCTTGCAATTGAGAGGATCTTTGCTTATCTGAAGAGATGTCCAAGCAAAGGCATATTCTTCAAAGATAATGGTCACATGAAAATAAAAGTCTATAAGATGCAAATCGGGCTAGGTGTGTTGATGATAGGAGATCCACCTCTGAGTATTCTACTTTTGTAGGAGGAAATCCTATCTCTTAGAAAAGCAAGAAACAAAATGTTGTTGCTCGTTTCAATCCTAAAGCTGAAAACAAATCTATGGCAAATGGTGTGACTTAAGTATTATGGTTGAAATCCCTATTTGAGGAATTGGGCATTGCTTATGAAAAGCCCCTAATGCTGTATTGTGATAATTAGGCCGCTATTAACATTGCTCATAATCCGGTTCAACATGATAGAACTAAGCACATTTAAGTGGATCGACACTTTATCAAAGAGTTGCTTCCCGAGAAGTGTGTCTTCCATATCTTGCCTCTGACATGCAGTTTGTTTATCTCTTCACTAAGGCAGTCCCAAAGACCAAGTTGGAGACAGATTTACACAAGTTGGGAATGATTGATATCTACTCCCAACTTGAGGGTAAGTGTAGAGTTGTAGAGCAATAATATGTTAGTTATGTTGCTGTTAGCATGTTATTTATGTTGTTGCTAGCATGTCAATAAGTTAATTATTTTAGTTATTTTTCAGCTGCTATTTATTTATGTTAACAATAGGGGCAATGTTGTTAGTTTACTATGTTTTAAACTATTAATATAAATAGATGAGTGGGGCGGCAATGTGTTATTGACCCACACTCTTTTCTGAATTCTCTTCTCTTCAATTTTTCTCCTCTCTCTCTCTCTCTCTCTCTCTCTCTTCTTCCTGTTCTATTCTCTAAATTTTTCTTATTGAACTCTCATCTATAGTAGGACTGATTACAGTCTTTACAAGACAAGTGAATGAAAAGAAGTTTAAATTCTAACAGCTTAAAACACTACCAAAAACCACCTGCACAAAACTATTGATTGTTTGGTCTAGACAATTATGAGGACAACAAAGACGGATTCAATTAACTAAATCCTAAAAAGTTACACTGAGCAAGTAATTATGAACTTCCATATTTCAGGGAAAGATGCTTCCTTGGGGAAAAATTAAAACAAAGGATAAGTGCACTTTAAAATAATCTAAAAATAGCATCTGTGATTAGTCAAGCAATAGAATGTCAGAATCATGTTTATGGATGCTCAGGTCAAAAGAGAGTATTGAAATTACTTGGTTTTCAAATCAAAATAATCTGCTGTCATCTGTAAGTTACCAGAATAGAGAAATAATCAGATGAAAAACATCAAAATGTAATGTTTTGAGAAGTAATTACATGATGCATCAGAATTTGGAAGCCTGGGGAAACCGATGAGACCAAAACAAAGAGGAAACTCTTAACTGAACTTGTGCGAGTTTTTGGGTCCATTTGGCTAATTATGCAGATAAGCCTTGTTACCTACAAAGCCTAATTGGACAAGATGGAAGTGACTATCTAAAAGCCATAAATGAAGCTTTTTGATTCATGTGCAGTTTTAACTTCAAGCCTTGGAGTACCAACCATTGCTTTCCAAATAGTTTGAGGTAGGTGTAAGAACAATGGATCAGTAGGTGGTCAACCATCTCACCAATGCTCCTACAAAGGTAGCATCAGTTGACAAACAACTATTCCTTTCAACATGAGGTGATCAACAGTTAGAATCTTGTCCCTGATTGTGTCCCATGTGAAGAAGTTGGTAAGGATGTTTGCCACATGCTCAAGGAATGATTGAACAAAAATCAAGAGATGGGCTGGAAATTGATTTTTCTTACGTATTCATTGCAGATCAAGGAAATCTTCAGTATATTGAGATAGTGGTTCTTGAAAATAAAGAAATTACTTTTTCCATTTCTGATTTCGTCATCCCTACCACTCTCTACACCAAACTTGTAGATCATGAATTTGTCTAATTAATGTTCTCCCTCACTTCAAAACTCAAATATGAGTTTTCTTGAATTATGAGGGAATACAATTGAACTTATGCAGGTAACTGTTTGCTGGCTGACAAGCGATTTTATATGTGAGCCTACTGCATTTGTTTCTAGATTATGGTGGTTTCTTGGTGTAGTGTGTGAAAAGAGACCTGAGATATGGAGAGGTATGACATAAATCAAAAAGATTGTTTATGGAGACAAGATGTGAATATTGAAGCAAAGATTTCTCCTTCGAAGAAGGTAGATATTATGGTAGGCAGATGTTAAAGATCAGAGAAGGAAAAGGAGCCAACATTTTCATGGTTGAGGAAGCGGTTTCACGGCTGAAGCGATTCATGGATGGGATGGCATTTTCCATCAAGAAACTGGTTGGAAAAGTGAAGTGAATGTAGTTGGGAAAAGTTTTGAAGCTGAGTTAAGAAGAAACATGAAAGGTTGGTTTGTTGAGATTAAGGAAAGCTATGGCAATAATAGAAAAGATATTATTTGTGTGCCCGAAGGTAGAGAGAGACCAGGTTGGAGAACATTTGCAGAGGTTTTACAGGAGTTCCTACTGATTGTCAAAGAGGGGCAATTCTCAAGATATTGCAACAAGCCAGAGAGCTATGACAAGCAGAGTTTCAGAGAAAAACTTAAGGCAGAAAAACAAGTCCGAAGGCCCACAAGCTATAGTTTGCAGCGACTTGAAAGGTCAAAGGTCCTTAGATGTAGAGAAGGGAGACTAGAAGAAGGTTGTGATTTTGACATCAGCCACAACAGTAACAGATTGGGGAAGGGTCATGGATGTGGGCGCCAAGAATTTCAAAATAAAAGTTTCTATGAATGTTAAAGCCTTCGACGATTCGAAGGCTGTGTTATTTGGAGCTGGCAAAGATAGTATGATTCCAAACACTGTGATGGTGGATTCTCCTGTTGGCAAGATAAGGGTGGAGAAATGGTATGTGTCATGCAACCAAAGGTTTTTCACTGAAGGAAGAAATCCTGAAAAAATTAATTCAATCTTTGGGTGGAGTTCTGGTAGCATGCAACCTCTGTGACCTTCACACCACAATAGTAAGAATAGAGAGCCTTAAACCCGAAGAATTTCCCAGATGCATAAAGTTGCTGGTCTAGGTGTCTCTGGATTAAGGTGTGGACTCTTCTGGAAGTTGCATCGTCTTGGTGGAGGAAGTGCTCCAAGGAAGAGAACAATGAAGTCATCAATGGTGGGATCACATGTGGAAGGGAAAAAGGAGGCTAAACATCATTGGAAAGTGGCCAGGTGTCGAAGGAAGTCAAAGAGACTTCACGTGGGTTAGCTGGAAAAACTCTGGGTAAGAACAAAAGCAGCTCAGATTTGTTGGAAAGTGGTGAATGAAATCGGGGCATGAATTCTTATGCAAAGGCTACTATGGGCGAAGGCAAAGCCGCATCACCTGTTCTATGAACCGGTTTCTGGTCTTGGTAGAGTTACTGAAGTTGGTTGAGGCAAGTACCCTTCATTTGTTTCGATAGGAGAAGATTTTCCCCATTTTTCTTCACTAGGTAGGTTCATTGATGGTTCTGAGCACGCAATCGCAGAAGAAGCTCCACAAAATCTTGTGGGTGCTGTCGAGGTTTGTGATGTACATATTCCTACAACTTCCGAAGTGCAGTGCCCTTGCAAGAGTTTATCATCTCACCTAGTGTTTTAAAAACCAGACCGAACCGGACGGTCGGACCAGAAAAACCAGGAACCAGTCACCTGACCGGTTCTGTTTCACCCCAAAACTACTTTTTGGACAAAAACCGTTGGTTTGGTCGGTGAACCACTGACCCAGGCGATCGAACCGTTGACCCAAACAACGTTTATTGGCAGCTTTTTTATTTTTTTTATTTTTTTGTCAAAACCGATTGTCCATTCAGACCTGACAGTCATATCATTCGACCCAGGAACCGATCCCCAGAACGGTTCTAATAGAACCCAAACAGGCCCAACAGTCACAGCCCAGGAAGTTCCTCTTCGGACAGGACCAGCCCAGGAGCAGCTTGCAAGACCACCCATTCGATTTGTCTATACTAGGAGGCCACGTGATGGTTATTAGAATGGGGAGAGAGGGTCTTGTGCGCGATGATTGCAATCAAGCCAATACTATATAAGGCCTATAGAGTTAGTTTTGTGCAGAGAGATATTTTCCCAGTTTTCTTCCCTCTTTATCTTGTTCAAGAGGCAGAGCTCCCTCAAAGCAGCTCCCCTATTGAATAATCATATCAGGTTCCCTGTCCTGTCCAGTTTTAAAAACCTTGGTCTCACCCATTAAGAAAGGTGGGCGGTGAGAAATGATTCAACATTGGCCTACACGTTGACAGGAAGAAATTTCGTTGCAGAAGGAAAGTCAACAAGAGAAAGCTGTTATGGATTTTCACATTACCAATGCTTGCCATACCCAGGTTTCCCATAGAGCTCCCATCAAAATTCAGCTTATGGCGCCTATTTACAGGTATCTGGGAGTCATAGTTGTTCTATATACTATGTTCTTATTTCTCAAGAAAATTGTAGTGAAGATGGGCCGAATGGCCCATAGCCCACAGTTATGCTTTATATTTTTATATGTTCTTTCTGTTAGTTAATGGGCTTTTTCTTACGGGCCTGTTTAATATTAGCTTTCTTTTGTCTTGTTTTAAATCAGTCAGCCGCCCCACTAAAGGCTTACTTGTAATTTACTGTTAGTGATTAACCTAATTAATTAAAAGATTAGGGAAGGGAGAGAGTACGATCAACTCATCTCTTTCATCCCGTTCTCTTCCATCGTTTCTTTCTTCTCTTCTCTCTTTGCTGTCTTCTTTGTTTCTTCCTCTTTATTAGTTTTTTGTTTTTATTTTTAAGACTGTTTTGCTTCTAAAATGCATGAAAAATAGTATACCTTCATCATGACAATATGCCCACCTAAGTGGGTTTGGCAACAAATATCCTGTTCCTCCACTCTGATTTATCCACTGGGTGAAGTCTCTAGCAAGGTTCAAAGTATCAGACCGGTACTCCTTGAACTCATTCATTTTATGGTATAGAAGATTATGTGCAGAAAGAACACCTTCAAAGCAGTACTCCTTGAACTCATTCATTTAACACCATACAAGGAGTTTAGAGAACAAAGGTTTTTTTTGAAGAGTAAGAACAATACTCTCACAACAGAAGACAGCAAAAAAAATTAAAAAAAAAAATTACAGAACAAATCCAGGGTCAAACTAAACAAAGCAACACTAACCCTGATCAAGATGAGAAAATCTCCAGCCAACCCTCTTGAACAATTCCAACAATAGCATCCACCTCCTCTAAAAACCAGCAGATCAAACTTTCACAACTCCTCCCATCAGTCGTACTTAGTCCTCCACATCTGAAATCCTGACCCTCTCCCTCATCCCACACCTCTCCACCTTCCTCTGGAGTGTCGCTCTTTCACCTCTCCTTCATCTCAAACTCTTCAAAAGCCCTTCTAGCGAAAGCTTCACCACCCAGGAAGAATAGACCTACAGATTTACCAACTTCAATATCACTCTCCACTAGTTTCCTTTAAGTCCACTCCACTCTTCCTTTCCCCACTATCTGAGTTCAAAAATCTCCATCATTCATCAAAGCTTTGCCCACATCCTCCTTTCTTTTCACCTCAAGCACTCCAATCTTCTTCAATTCCCCTACTTCAGAACTGCCATCAATGTTCATTTGACCGCTGGAGTTAATATCGACAAGAACCTTACAACTCGTAGCTCTAGAACCAACCTTCCTTGAAAAAAATTCTTATATTTATTACTGGGTCCAGCCCCAACAAGTCCCTCTTTTAACCTTAAAAAAAAGTTAGTAACATGCATCAGATGAGCTTTACTTGATCCTCTAGGTTTCCTTCCCAAATCAGCTCCAATCCTTCCAATTAGCACTTCCTCAACTGGTTGAACATTGCTGTTCCTTTGAAGAATAGCATTATCCTCCACACCAAGACATCTGATCCCCTGATTGCATGTGTTATCATCCCTACCTGCTTCAATGAAGCCTCTTCCACTGGTACTGGAGGATATTCCTAAGTACTTCATCCCTTTGCATCTTCTTATTGTTAAAATTTTTTTGCCATATCTCTTGCCAAATGACTGCTTTCAGTACAGAAGACAATATATCACTTTGCCTCTTTTGGAAATCCCAGGAATCTTTTTTTTTTATAAATGAATGAGATTTATTAATCAGCAGAGGAGAATAGTACAATATCCCAAGGAGAGGCACGAGATGCAACCTCTCCTGGTTAGTTAAGTACAGCTTCCACTATATTATAACAACTTACAAAGTAGCACAAAAAAGGACCTCCCTGGATACCCCCTGTTTAGCCAGAGAATCAGTCATAGTTTTAGCTGACCTACTTACCCATTTTACCTCAAATCTCATGTTCCTAGTTAACCACTTCACTTTTTTGATGAGTTTTTTGTAGCCCCAAATGGTAGCATCCGGGTTAAGCAGCCCAGCTAATTAAATCTTCAAAAAGACCAGTTTTGGACAGCAATGTTTTTTTTATTTTTTTTTGAAACAGGTAAAGTATAATGTCAAGAGAGAAAAGAGAACAAGAAACTGTACAACAAGAAACTGTACACAGGGATTTACAGAACACTGCCCAAGCAGTCCTATACCCCCCCCCCCAGCCCTGCTTTACAAAAAGATATTCTCATGCACAAAAAAAAGAGTTGTAATCCCTATCCTTGAACAATTTGTTTACAGAAATCCGAGACATCATTTTGCCCACTATTCTCTAAAGCACTGTGTCGGGAGAGCTGCTTCTGTTCTTAAATACACTTGTATTTCTTTCCTGCCATAAACACCAAAAAACAGCTGCAGGCACCATGTTCCAAGCCAACTATCCTTTCAAGGATAAACCCCCTATTCTCCAACCTATTACAAAATCCACAACCGACTCTGGGCAGCAGCTCTTTATTTCAAACAGGTTCCAGATTTTGAACCACACTTCTTGGGCAAAACCACAGTGTAACAGAAGGTGATTCACAGATTCCTCTTGAGCCTCACAGAAGACACAGATAGTAGATGTCAACTGCATCCCTTTTCCAACTAAATTGTCCCGGGTTAAGAGTCCATTCAGGCAGGTCAGCCACACAAAGAAGGCCACCTTAGATGGAACATTCTTGCACCAGACAACCTGGACTGGGATATTCTGCTCTTCCGACCTTGAGATAGCCTTATAGAAGATTTAACCGAAAGATTCCCAGATTTGACCCATTTCCTCACTCTTCTATCAGCATATAATCTTTGTAGAAATTCCACCATAGCTTCAACTGCCCAATCATTCAAAAGTCTTTTGAACTGAGGAACCCACACCCTGCCATTTAGCACTTGCATATTTTCAGCCACACTTGAATCTTTGCTCACTGCCACCACAAAAAGAGTAGGAAAGCTCTCCTTCAGTGGTCCCAACCTGAGTTGCTGAAGCCATACGTTGCTGCAATCACTCTCCTCCAGAGTCCTCCCTGATTGTTTCCAAACCTCCAATACCACTTGCCCAACAGGGCAGTGTTGATGTCCCTTACCCTATGCATGCCCAAACCCCCTTGATGTTTTGATTTACAGACCTTAATCCAATTGACTAAATGGAATTTATTCTTCTCGTCCCTCCAACCTCTCCACAAAAACTATCTCATTTTCCTTTCTATGTTATTTGCCACACTAGTTGGAATTGGGTACACAGACAGTGAGTGTATTGGTAGGGAAGGGAAGATAAGACACTTTTCAGCAATGTAAGTTTGCCTCTGTAAGGGATATTTTGCTTTCCAAATAACCAGTCTTTTATCTGTTCTTTCCAAGATGGGATATTTTGCTTGCCTCAAGGGGCGCACCAGGCATGCGCCTTTTGAAGGGGCTGCGCCTAAGACCTGGGTGAGGCGCCTACCCTGAAATGCGCCTCGTCTGTGCACCTAGGCGCGCCTTTTAAAACACTGACTTCTATCACACAAATGAACAAGAAAAGGGATAGAGGATCCCCTTGCCTTAGACCTCTTGAACTCTTGAATCTCCCACAGGAAACACCGTTCACTAAAATAGATAAAGTTGGGGTGGTGGTGCATACCTTCATCCAATTCCTCCACTTGGAGCCAAAATTCATTCTACTCAGCACATAGTCTAGGAAATGCCAATTAACATGGTCATATGCTTTTTCAAAGTCCACTTTACACAACAGCGCAGCCCTCCCACTTTGAAGCCTTGAGTCAATCACTTTGTTTGCAACTAAAACCCCGTCCACCATTTGTCTTCCTCCAAATAAAAGTTCCTAATGATGCTCTCCATCATAGGTTTAAGTCTCCTTGCCAACACCTTTATTATTTTATAAATGCTACCAACCAAACTGATTGGTCTATAGTCCCTAAGTTCTTCTGCCCCTTTCTTTTTTGGAATGAGGGTGATGAAAGTTGAGTTCAAGCTTCTTTCAAGAGCTGCTGACTCATAAAACTCCTCAAAAACCTTCATAATATCCCTGTTGGTTTTCAAGACTGCTATTCAGTCTTGACCACTAAGAGATTTCAGGTTCGATGAGAAGAAAAGTGAAGAAGAAGTAGAAGAAAGAGTGGTGAAAGAGCAGTAGAACACAGATTTTGAGGAGAATAACAGAATGTCAATATTCTGCCGCCGCCACTTTAAGTTAATATATATAGGTTATGCTAGTTACATGAAAGGGCATATCTGCCCTTGGTGTTTACATCATAACTGCTAACAAATAACAAACAATATAAAACTGAAACTAGAAATAACAGAATAGCAAAATAACCACAACTGTGACTAGATACATTCTACCCTACGGACAGAGTGGGACCACAGCTGTGGGGCCCACATCAATGTTCTCTACACTCCCCCTCAAGTTGGGAGGATGTCTGCTAGTTGCATACTGGATGTGATGTAAGGGAGGCATACTTCTTGAGATGAGACCCTCTCTCGCACAAAATGGCGGTCAACTTCAATGTGTTTGGTTCTGTCATGTTGTACTGGATTATGTGCTATATTAATGGCGGCTTGATTATCACAGTACAGCATCAGGGGCTTCTCATACTCAATACCCAACTCCTCAGTTAGAGATCTTAGCCATAGGATTTCAGCCACTCCATTGGCCATGGACCTGTATTCTGCTTCAGCACTTGACCGGGAGACAACACTTTGTTTCTTACTTCTCCAGGAGACAAGGTTTCCTCCCACAAGGGCACAATATCCTGAGGTAGACCTTCTGTCATCAACACTCCCAGCCCAATCTGCATCAGTATAGACCTCCACCTTCATGTGATTGTTGTTCTTGAAAAGTATACCCCTACCTGGGCATCTCTTCAAGTAGGCTAAGATTCTTTCTGCCGCAAGAAGATGTGTGGTTCTAGGAGCTTTCCTACCAGTGCTGGAACATAACTTTGTCTTCAAGAAGCTCCCCACTCTCGGCACTAATCCTGTGATTCTGTTCAATTGGTATATCTGCAGGCTTGCCACCTAACTTTCCAGTTTCTGCCAACAGGTCTAAGACATATTTCCTCTGAGATATAAAGATCCCCTGTTTGGATCTAGCAACCTCAATACCCAAAAAATACCGGAGTACACCAAGGTCCTTCACCTCAAATTCTTGGTGAAGAAGTTGTTTAAGAGACTCAATCTCATGACTATCATTCCCTGTGACCACAATATCATCAACATATACGGCCAGTAGTGTCAAAGAGGACTCCACCCTCTTGATGAATAGGGTATGATCTGACTGGGCCTGTACATATCCAAACTTCACAAGTGCTAGTCTGAATCTATCAAACCAAGCCCTAGGTGACTGTTTCAAACCATACAAAGCCTTATTGAGCCGGCAGACCTTCTTACCTATTTCTGCATCATAGAATCCAGGAGGCAATCGCATGTAAACTTCTTCCTACAGATCTCCATTCAGAAAGGCATTTTTCACGTCCATTTGGTATAAAGAACAAGTGTGACTTGCTGCAAGGGACAATAGAACTCGAATAGTAGTCATCTTGGCTACCGGTGCAAATGTCTCCAAGTAATCTATGCCATAAGTCTGTGTAAACCCTCTTGCAACTAACCAAGCTTTATACCTCTCAATAGATCCATCTGCATTATGCTTCACCATAAATACCCATCTGCATCCAACTGGTTTCTTTCCTTTTGGCAAATCAACTACCTCCCAGGTGTTGTTTTTCAACAGGGCATCCATCTCAACTTGCATTGCATCTTTCCATTCAGGGACGGATAGGGCTTCTTGCACTGTTCTTGGAATAGGGACATTGGAAATGGAGCTAAGGTAGGACCTGTAGGTAGGAGATAGGCGATCATAGGATAAAAAATGGGAAATACAGTGGGTTGTGGATGTGGTACAATGTCGTTTCCCTTTACGGACTGCAATTGGAAGGTCAAGATCATCTGTAGGGGAAGTCTCTGTGGGCTCTGGGACTGAAGTATCTTGACCTGGAGCTGCAGATGAGATTGGAGCTGGTCTGGACTGCTGATGATCAAGATCAACCTGCCTGCACCGCCTATGATAAACCCTCAACTCCTGATCCCTCCGACCACCCTCACCATTGCAGCTTTCCCTCAACTCCTGATCCCTCTGACCACCCTCACCATTGCAGCTCTCATCACCCAATGGAATAGGTAAAAGAACTACCCCACTCTCACTGCTCTCCCCCTGAAGACAAGAACTCAAACCCCCACTCTCACTACTCTCCCCCTGAGGGGCAACCCGAGGATAATAGGGTGTCCCCTCAAAGAAAGTGACATCCATGGAGACAAACTTCCTCCCGGAGACAGGATCATAACAGCAATAACCCTTTTGAGTTTGTGCATAACCAAGGAAGATGCATTTGGAGGCTTTGGGTTCGAACTTGGAGGGATGGGGTTCGAGAAGCTGAACAAAGCAAGTGGAACCGAATGTCTTAAGGGGAATAGAAAACAAGTCCTCACGTGGGTGTAGAAGCGAAAAAGGAGCTCGCATATCAAGGACCCTGGAAGGGACCCGATTAATAAGGTATAATGCCGTGAGGATAGCATCCCCCCAGAAGCGAATAGGGACATTGGAAATAAACATGAGGCTTCTAGCCACTTCCAAAATGTGCCTATTCTTCCTCTCGGCAACTCCATTCTGCTGAGGTGTATGAGGGCAAGAGCTCTGGCGGATAACCCCATGATGAAGAAGATAAGATGTCAATGATTTAGCAAAGTATTCCTTTGCGTTATCAGATCTGAGAACTTTGATCTTGGCATCAAACTGGGTTAGGATCATTTGGTGAAAATTTTGGGTCAGGGAAGGTACCTCATCTCGTGAACGCATGAGATAAACCCAAGAAAAACGGGTATGGTCATCAACAAATAACAAAAAGTATCTGTACCCACCCATGGAAGGGATATGATAAGGCCCCTAAACGTCAGTATGCACAATATCAAAAGAATTATCACTCCTTTTATTACTCAATAAATAAGGTTTTCTACAATGCTTAGCAAACTCACAACTTTCACACTGTAGCTGAGACAACTCAATAGACTCAAATAAAGTAGGAAACAAACTCTGTAAAGATCGAAAAGACAAATGACCTAATCGGTTATGCCAAAGCATAACCGGACTCACACTCTGAGAAACAAAAGACAACTTCTCTACTGACTCTCCCTAACGGAACCGCTCCCCGAGCAGATAGATCCCATTCGTCTCACGGCTAGTCCCAATCACCTTCTGCGTCTCCAAGTCCTGAAAAACACATCAGTCAGGGAAGAAGGTTACTGAGCAGTTCATATGCTTGGTAATACTACTGACTGAAAGAAGGTTAGTATCAAGCTTAGGAACATGCAAAACAGATGATAGGGAGATAGTATCTGAAAGATTGATGTCACCCTTCCCAGAAATAGGAACCAGGGAGCCATTAGCAATAGATACCATATCCCTACCAGTAGACAAATGGTAAGTAGTAAACAATGAAGGCAAGCTAGTCATGTGATCAGATGCACCTGAGTCTATTACCCAACAAGGTTCAGTAGTACCTGGAGCTGAGGCATGATAGACTGAAGCTCGAGAAACTGAATGGGCGAAGGCAGATGTGACAGGGGTTGATGGAGGCTACGGTGGTTGAGCTGAATTTCCAACCTCCTTTTCTAGCTGTATTAGGTTCAGCCCGAACTGCAGCTAAGGTCTCCAAAGATGTTCCTTTTGTGCCAGATGAGGATGTTGAATCAGTGTTCATGGCTACATGAGCAGTGCCCTTCTTGTTTCTTAACTTCGCAGGAACCAAGTGGGGATGCAGTTTCCAACATGTCTCTTTTGTATGTTTGGGTTTCTTACAATGTTCACATACTACATCCTTCTTGTCTTCCTTCCTCCTGTCCTTCTCTGAATCACCCCCTCATTTTGGTGTAGCCGCTACAAAGGCTGATGTGGGTTGCATCATAACCTTCCTTCTGGTCTCTTCACTGTGTACAAATGAGTAAGCCTGAGAGAGAGTCACACTATCTCTAGTCAAAATCTGTTGCCTCACAATATCATATTCTGAGTTCAGTCCCGCCAGGAACTCAAACACTCTGTTTGTCTCGATGTGCTTTCTATGGGTCTGAGCATCTTTGGGACTCTCCCACTCAAGAGTCTCTAAGTGATCAATCTCGTGCCACAGGGACTTCAAGGTAGAGAAGTAGACCGACACCGGTTTCTCTCCTTGTTTAAGAGTGTTCACTTCACATTTCAATTCTAGCAACATTAAGGGGTTGGGAGTAAGTTTTTTTCATAACATTCCATATCTCCTTAGCTGTCTTTGCCCACAAATAATTCCGGCTAATATGAGGCTGCATAGAATTACACAGCCATGTCATAACCAAGTAGTTTTCTTGCATCCACTTGGTATATGTCGGGTCTCCCTTGGAAGGTTTTTTCATATCTCCCAGGAGGTACCCTAATTTACCTCTTCCACCAATAGCCATCATGGCTGATTGGGCCCATTCCAAATAGTTTGATCCATCAAACTTTACGATCATAATCTGACCACCAATCTCAGAAATACCACCATAACTGATGTTCCCAAGACTGCCTTCTGCCTGAATTTTAAACTCCATTTCTGTCAAGTCTCAAAACAGCACTTGAATCACCAATCACAATCAAAACAATATAGGCATGATCTGTATTCTCAGTGTATGTGCACAAATATGTGCACAAAACCGAAATAATTCTGATCTGAAACCAACTAGCCAACACAGCAGTAGTCCCTAGATCTCTAACTCCCTTAGAACTCTGAGAACAGCCTTAAAAAAAAACTGATATGCTAAGGAAAGTTAGGGTTTTAATCAGTCCTGAAAGGAAGCAATTCAGTCGCACAGTCCAAACTATATAGATGAGCTTGCAGTAGGGTTTTAATCAGTCCTGAAAGGAAGCAATTCAGTCGCACAGTCCAAACTGTATAGATGAGCTTGCAGTAGGGTTAATAAGAAACCCTAGAATCTGATCGGACCTACCAATAAACTTAAGAGTAGCTCTAGGTAGATCACAGGGTTCAGTCAAACACTAGGGCTTGCCGCAGATCACTTTCAAACCCTAGAGTAGAGAGAAACACAGTTCGGCCAGGGTTTGCAGTAAAACCCTAGTGAATCGAAGAGAGAAAGAACTAGAATGGTTCGACCTTCCCCTCCAGATAGGTCCAACCTATCTTCTCTGATAGAACTTCTCTTAAAAAGTAAACAACTTACAAGGAAAAAATAGTTCGCTGCCTTCTAGGGTTACCTGAACCCTAGACTTCTCTGATCCTTCCTGACCACCAACACTCTGCAACCCTAGCAAGTTTCCAACAGCTGCTAGCACCTCTGGCGATCTCCAAGAATCAGTCTGTGAACTCCCCCTTTTCAGCTTTCAGTCCTAAGGAATTCTCATGCAGTCAGCTGGTATTAGACTCACATGAAAAACCCTAACTTGGCTCTGATACCATGTAGGTTTTCAAGACTACTATTCAGTCTTGACCACTAAGAGATTTCAGGTTCGATGAGAAGAAAAGTGAAGAAGAAGTAGAAGAAAGAGTGGTGAAAGAGCAATAGAACACAGATTTTGAGGAGAACAGAATGTCAATATTCTGCCACCGCCACTTTAAGTTAATATATATAGGTTATGCTAGTTACATGAAAGGACATATCTGCCCTTGGTGTTTACATCATAACTGCTAACAAATAACAAACAATATAAAACTGAAACTAGAAATAACAGAATAGCAAAATAACCACAGCTGTGACTAAATACATTCTACCCTACGGACAGAGTGGGACCACAGCTGTGGGGCCCACATCAATGTTCTCTACAATCCCTATTCAAGAAACCCCAACACCGTTTAAAGAAGGCTATAGTGAAGTCATCCAGCCCCGGAGCCTTGTCCCCTTCCATTTCCTATATTGCTCCCCAGACTTCCTCTTCCCTGAATTCCCTTTCTAGAGCTCTCGCTTGTTCCTCTGACAAGCCATCAAAAGGCAGTCCATTAAGTTTAGGTCTGACTGTCCACACTTCTTTATACAAATCCTCAAACTCGCAATATGACTCTTAATCCTGTTAGCCTCCTCGACCACATCTCCGTTTACTGTTAGACTTTTGATGGTATCGTCTCCTAGCACCAATTTCAGAATTTTAAAGTTAATTAAAGCAAATGACTTCTTAGCATAAACTAAACTTTAATGCATTTGATGCCATTACTACAAAGAGTGTGTCCTAATGTTGAGATTTAAACAAGTTGCAATTGAATATGCTCACTGATTGCAAACTTTCTTTTGTTATATTTGTGTAAGGAGGAGGAAGAGGGCTTTCCCATTACTGATCAAAAAAAGGAAGCATGTTCCAGTGTTCAGAGTATGGAAACTATAAAGTGCTTACTGCTAAGTGATTTCAATTAAATCAATGAAACATTCAGCCTGGTTTCCTGGTTTCTGTGATTCAAGCACCAAGTGGGACAAAATAAAGTTAAGCTATAAAGCTTCTTTCAGTTCTAACTGCCAGATATAATTAAATGATATTTCAAGTTTCAATGAATCAATAACCTCTTGTTTCAGATATCTCATGTCCACATTAAGATAGTACACTACCAAACTAAGTTTTCAAGCTGCTAAGAAAGTCAAAGGTAGGTTATAGTGATTATGAACACACAAACGAAATAAAGAAAAAGGGGGATCTATTAGCCCAATTTTAACTTACCTTCACATCAGATGAGAAGTTTGTAACTATTCTCTTGTAGCCAGCTTTCTTCAGTTGAAAGTTCATCCATCTCAGTAAGATCTTCTCAGGTGGTAGATTCATCAGCTCCTCCACATCCTAATGATTTATGAACAAAATACAACATATGAGCTAAAAAGTAGCAAATAACCTTTCATAAAAGTCACAAATAAGCAGAAAACTTCTATACAAAGGTCATTTCACCTTACTATCATCAACTAACTCCACCAACTGAGGTGTTTTCTTCAAATTGAGGTCCGCCAATAATTGTATCTATGATTAAAACATCAAAGTAATGGTTTCAATTACAGAAAATATAACTTATATAATTTTTAGTTTGTATCAGCAACATGTGCTCAAAATAGAAAAATGGCTTTTAAACAATTACAGCCCAGAATCAAGACTTAACACTCTAAAGTCTAAACAAAGCTCAAACTTCATTCATATGTGCTTTATAGATGACAACTAGAGCATACCTTAATGATTTGAGATATCAACCCAAGCACTAGATGACGCTGAAAATAAATAAATACAGAGAACATTAATATTCTTACTGACCAGAAACTGCTAGTACATAGTAGTACCCTACTAACTTCTGTAACTTCGTAGAGGGAAAAAATAAATTTAATCAAAATCAACATGATGCAAGATAAATCTATCTCAAATGTACATTTATTCATAAATTGCAATAGGCCAAGGTAATTAAAGAGGAGGGAAAAAACAAAAAAAAAAAAAGAGTTAGAATCGAACCAAAGTTGTTAGAAGGACCAAATAAAGAAAATAGAGTGTGCATTGCAATAACACTAAACATGTAACTTAACATTGTACTTACCAAGCAAGGGCAAAATAATGAAATAAACATAGATAGCAAACTCCAATCTTGTTTGAAGCTTATAGGCTTTCTCTCATGCACTTTTTAGGTAATTTCTAGGGTTCATATGAAAATAACCTAATAGATGGAAGTGGCTAACTCTGCTCCGACTCGGTTTTCTACTTCTCCTGTATAGCACCACCTGGCAATGGATTTATAAAGCTAAATTTTGATGGGAGTAGTGAAGGTAACCCAGGCCCTTCACTACATAATTTCATTAGAGGTGAGGATGGGAAGGTGATGGCAGTGCATTCAGGCTCCATTGGGGTTGGGGACTCTCTTAAAGCTGAAATATATGCTGTACTAGAGGGTATTAGAAAGAGTAAGGAACTGAATATACAGAAGTTAATTGTTGAATGGAACTCAAAGTTGGTGTTAAGCTGGTTACAGAGGGGAAGCGATCTTTGGAAGTTTGCTAATGAAAGAAGGGAAATCAAATGGATAACTAGGGGGATGGACATCCAATTTCAGTGGGTGAAAAGAACAGCAAATGCATTTGCAGATGCTTTGAAAAAGCAGGGGGTGGGAAGGGATCAATTGTACTGGGCTGTATTGTGAGTTCTTATGTTGCTATCTTGGAGAGAGTTGAGTCTTTTATTTCTCTCTGGATTGTTGTACCTATTTTTTATGAATCTAATGAAATTATGTTATTGATCAAAACAATAAGTTTTACTTCTTTGTACACTGGCATGGAACAGAATATTCAGAAACCTATTAAAAAACCTGGTGATAGGACCAAGATATAATTGAAAAGAACTAATGACTAAAACAGCATATATACTTACCCTTCCTTCAATGAAGTCTTGCGTGCCAATATTGACTACCGTACACCCAATAGCCTTAGCAGAATTGAGGCATAGTGTATGATTTTCGTTCCTTTCCCAAGGATTAAGAACCCTCTTTGTATTGATTGCTCGTTCATCAATAGTCCCAGGGACCGCCACATTGATAAGTTTACTGCATCAAAGAATATGCCTTCAGATTACAAAGTCCCAAAACCAAGAAAAAAACCATCTCCAAATTCAAATTAAAGCAAAGGGCTTAACAGGGAAATCACCATAGAAGAACGCCATCTTTTACAATCTCAAAGAGATCATTAGTGGAAGGATCTATAGGAAGGTATCTCCTCAAGAACTGATCTTCTGCTAGGTAGTTGTTTATATGAGCAACATAGGACGTTTTCTCAGATTCACTGATGGTGTGAAGCAATGTCGTCGTAGCAGCCTTCAGAAATGCAGTCGAATTCTTCGCTCCACTACCAATTCTAGCATTAACATGCGATTGCAGTTTCAAATAGACCTGTAACAACCATTTGCTCACTCTACTTACAAATCCTTAACCCCAGTATCAATTTCTCAACCCAAAACCATAAACTGCTAAAAATAACTGAATTAAAATTCAACGATTACGCTTTCAAGTTGCAGATCCTATAATAGTACTCACCCGAAGAAAGACTTCAAAATCCACCTCTTCGTCCATGTCCCGATACGATTCAAGCAAACACGCAGCCCTCTCTTCCTCAGTCAAAGACTCTCCAACGGTTTTCAGCTTCGACATCCTGGAAGGCAAGTGCCCGATTGTCACTCGCCCGAGCTCCCTCTTCATTGAGAGGAACTGCAGAAACCAGTCGCCAACGTTGTAGGTTCAAATGCAAGATCAAGAAAACAGATAATACATCAAAGTAACCCACAAACAAGAAAACTACTTGGGTTTTAGGGTTTTGAGGATTACTCACATAGGACTTCAAGCTGCGAAGCTCCACCTGAGTGAACTGGTTCTGAAGCCATGGATCTGACACCAGGATCCCAACGTACCCGGCCATTTGCAGGTAAGTCTAAGGAAATCGAGTGGTTGTTTTCTCTTGCCTCTTATTCTCCGAGAAGAAGCAACCGGACAGAAGAAGAAATGAACTGCAGAGAGAGAGAGATGAGTTGAATATTGAGACTGTCCGAACATAAAGGAAGGACTCTTTTTTTTGACAGCGATAAAGGAGGGACTCTGTCAGATTTGAGAATTCAAAATATGACGAAAAGGACCCTTTCGTAGCCGCTCTTAAGGGTCCGTTTGGTTCCGGATAAGATCGGAATCGAAATCTCCCGGAATTGGAATTAGAATTACTATTCCTGACGCTCGTTTGGTTAAATCAGCAATTAGTATTTTATAATAAGTTTATTATTATTTAATAAATGATATTCTTTTTATTATTATTTTCTTATTATTGTATCATTATTATTTAATAATTAATATCTCAGTATTTATCATTAATTTATGAATAGTTTATTAATATATCATTATATTATTATTACTTTAATTATATTTTTATTGTTATAATTTATTATTTTATTATTTTTCTTATTAGTTTATTAATACTCAACTACTTTTGTTTATTGTTTTAAAATTAATTTAATAATATTTAATAAATAATATGTTAGTATTTTTTATTACTTTAATGATAATATATTAATATTTTATTTGTACTTAACTATTATTATTATTTAATAAGTAATGTATTTACTTTTTATTAATATTTTATTATAGTATTATTATTTTACTTTCATAATATGTTATTATTTAATTATTAATTTTTTTATTATTACTTTAGGTATACTGTATTAATATTTTATTTTTACATTATCATGATTATATTTAATAATGAATATTTTTGTGTATTATTATTAATTTATTAATCTTTTATTATAATACTATTATTTTATTACTATTTTACTAATATTTTTTAATACTTTATTAATATTTTTTTTATTTAGCAATTTTTATTAATATTAAGGTTTTAGGGGCTTTTTGTCATGAGATTTTTACTTCTTAATATACTCTTGAGTGGGAATTCCATTCCTGGGGGGCTGGAATGGCCAATCCCCCGAGAATGGGCATAGGCATCCCATTCCTATCAAACAAATAATAGGAATCAATTGGAATGGGCTATTCTGATTCTGATTCCTGGCACTTATTCCTAGAAACCAAATAAATCCTAATATTTGAATTCTGATTCTGATTCCTGGCACTTTATCTTTTTGGTTTAACTCTGAAATCTTCACAATCCAATTCATTTACTGATGTGGGGTCACTTGATTATTTATTTACCTTGATTGCTGAATCAGAAGCAACACACAAGTGGGTTGTACATTTTTCGACATTTAATGGGAGCGGGATGAATCGGATGCTTGAACCAAGTCATTTTAATATATAAGGCAAAGTTTTGAATTAAAAATTTAAAACAGTATCAAATAAAGTTTTGAATTAATTTTACATTTTAAACATGGTTACATGGTTGAGCGAAATAACTAAAGGTGGTTGGACCATAATAATAATAATACTAAGTAAAACTTATATTCATAATGTAGATGAACTGTATTGTCTAAGGATATAAATGGATTGGATCAATATTCAAATAAGGGTATATTCAAACCCAATCCAATACATTGTAGATCTAATCGGATCTCATAAATACTAATTTGAATTTAAATTTGATCAGGATGTTAGATATTTGAATATAATTGATCTGTTTTAATTTAAAAAAAAAATAACTAAATATTAAAAGGAAAAAAATATAACAGTTTAAATAAATAAAAAATACATGTATTTTTTCAACTATTTTCATCATATATATACATGTTATTATTAAAAATAAATAAATAATATCAAAATTTACAAAAATGTAATATAAATAACATATTGTATATATAACACACACACACACATAGGGGTGATCTAAATCTAACCCGATTTTTAATTTGATCCAATTATCTGATCTGATCCCAAAATTTGAAATAAGGATATCTAAATCTGACAAAATAGGAACAGACTTTGGATTGGATCGAATCATGATCCGATCCATTTGCACCCCTATGTGTTGATAATATGGTTCGATTTTATGTATGATAAAATAAGGTATTAATTTCATATTAATGAACAAAAATTACAACAAGACTATAAAAATTTAGGAATAAAAATGGTCCCAACATATTTTTATGTTTCCAACAAAAAATCATATTTTTATGTTCTATATGCTAAATTTGGGACCAAAATAATCCATATGTTTGATCTAACTTTCATCATCATCATCTAGGCTCAGTTTGGAAGGAGTACAAATGCAAATATATAGAGTGCAAAACCTTGTATTGTGTATTATTTTATATGTATTTATATTTGCACTCTTTCCAAACTAAGCCCTAAGTTTTTCTAAACCGTATGGGGTGGTTACATGAATCTTGTTTCACCTTCCATTCTTTTTATATGACCACAAAAAAAACAAATCAGGATCCATGACTATGAGAATTTGGCAAAAGTTTTAGTGCAGACTATTCAACGTACTGATACAATATAGGATGTATTGAGCATATTATATCAGATATAAACTCATTGATACATTAAATCCTAATAGTTAAGACATTTGGCCACTTTGGAAGGATAATACCCTTCCTATAAATGTTGGCTCAATTCTTTTTCCAATTTCATTGCCCCTTTGAATCACACAATACATATTTTTTGTGTATTGGACATATTGACACTTTGAACCTTAGGGCTATGTTTGGTTTGAAGGAAAAAAGTAAGGAAAGGAAGGGAAAGGAAGTGAAATCTTTACAAAACTTGTGTAGATTTCCCTGCATTTCCCTTCCTTTCCCTACTTTTTTCTTCAAACCAAACATAGCCTAAATGCAACCTTCTTCGTTTTCTTCAGGCTTGAGAATGACAATGTAAGACAAGCTCACACAGCCCGAGTTATGTGTGTTAATCTCAAATTAAATATTTGAATATAATTTTTATCAAAATCCAACTTTTTTGGTATTAAAAATCCCAATCAAGATTATAGTTTTTAGCCATAATCAACGTCACCTTCAAATTACAAGATTTATCAAGAATTACTCACAAACTTTTAAATCGTTTGCCATTTTAGGTGTTTCTACAAAAAGAAATTAAGCAAATCATTATGCAATTTAATTAGAAATTGAAAAGGCTAAATAAGAGAAAACCTTAATTTGTTGGCCAGCACTTGGAGAGACACTTTTGTCGTAGAATTAAAGGACATGTGGGTCATTTGAAGAATTATGAAGGAGAGAGAGAGAGAGAGGGTGGAAAGGTTGATAGAGTGTCAATGCTATTTGAAAATCTGATTTTAAATTCGAGATTTGACATAATCAAATCGAATTTAGATAATTCGAATATCATAATTGATCAAATTTGAATATTCTATTCATACCGTTTAACTAATCAAATCGAATTCCAATGTCTTGATTTGATTCAACAAGTATTAGAATTTGATTGACTATTTAATTATTATATATAATATATAAAATACTAAAATGTTTTATATAATTTATATATACATATATATTTAATTAAATTGTATAAATAAATTAGATATTTATATATACATTATATAAATGAAATATTTATTTTATATATTTACTTTAACTCCTACGTACCATAGCTTCAGGCATGCAAGCCTGGGTAGTTTAGATCCAGTTGTTTCTAGAATAGGTCCTCAACCCAATTCTGTATGCTGTAGACACCAAGCCATTATAGAAGGAAATTACAGTTCAAGAACTGGATAAATGTAACATCTGCACACAGTATACTAGCAAAGTCAACTAGTTTCCCTAGATATAATTTGTTCCTTATATGTCATTCCATTTTCCTAGTTAATTTGCCCAACTTATTGAAAGTTTCAAAGCCTATCCCTGCAGCCAATTAGCAACTAATTTTGTAAAATGTCCATTGATCTTACACTTATAATTCTTTCTTATGTGAGTAGATGCATGATACTTGTTTTTAAGTGCACTGTATTCTTGATGGATTTATTGTATGAATTTTTTTTGAATTATTATGTTTTTAAGAAACTTGGTATGCTAATAGTTTTTGATTGCTGAATTAGATAGTGAAAAGTACTGAAGCCTTGAAGGAATGCAATATTCATTCATCTAAGGCCCCATTTGGTTTATAGGAATAGGGGTTTGGAATCGGAATGGCTGTTCGATTGAATGGAATCGGAATCCCATTCCCATTCCTGCTGGAATGACATTCCTCCATTTGAGGGAATGGCCATTCCCTGCCCCTCCCTAGGGAATGAAATCTCATTCCTGCTGATTTCAATTCCCATTCTCATTCCTATCTGAACCAAACAGACTATGTGAATGGGCCATTTCGATTCCGATTTTGGTGGATTTTGATTCCGATTCCGATTCCAATTCTGACTATGAACCAAACGGATGCTAAATATAGGATGGTATTAGGATGTGCCAGTACTTAGCATTGTTCACTAGACTGGACCCCTTTCATGACAATTTGAAAAGTTAAGTTGGTGATCCTCCTTACTGAAGTCTAAAAATTATAGGATTTGTAAAGCTTAGGATCCGTTTGGTTTGTAGTTGGAATCGGAATTGGAATCAAAATCTTCTAAACCGGAATCGTCCATCCCCATAGTCTGTTTGGTTCAAACAGAAATAAAAATGGGAATTAAAATCAGCAGGAATGGGATTTCATTCCCAAGGGAGGGGTAGGGAATGGCCATTCTCTCAAATGGGGGAATGCCATTCCAATAAGAATGGGAATGGGATTCCAATTCCACCAACCAAACAGTTGGAATTGGAATAGCCCATTCCGATTCTGATTCCCAACTCCTATTCCCGCAAACCAAACGGGGCCTTAATTTTGTCTAAACAAAAACAGGAGTTGAATGCCCAAAAACTACAGTTTATTTAGTTAATAGTAAATAATGTACCTTTAATAACTCTTTATCTGTGTCTGAGAAAGCCATTGGCATGCTCAATGTTCATAGCCTATTTTGTTAGGTTTGTTAGGTAAGCTGTTTGAGAAAACCATTGGGTGGAGGTGTTATTACAAGCTTCGTGTGGTTATCACACATATGTTTGTTTGGTTTAGTTCACTTAGGTAGTTTGGAATTGGTAAAGGTCATTTTGATTGTCTGGCCTATTAGAATCTCCATGTTGGTCTTGTAGGAATAAAATGGAAGAGAATGTTGAAATTGCTCTTAGGGGGTGTTTCTTTTTTTTGGATTTTGAGAGGGGGAAATCTGGTCAATGGGATTTTGGTTCCTATTGACTAAGAATCCTATGTTCTTTTTTTAGATTAATGTGAGGACCATGAAAATTTTATTTTCCTAGGTATCACTTACCCCCATCTTCTAGGTGGGTAAATAACTTTCCCACTTAGTTGGAAAATTTCCAACACTTGAATGAGACAAAAATGCCCCTTTTAATAATGAGTTTTTATGATTAAAATGGTCATTTCCTTTTTTACTTGGAAAATAAAAGAACATGTGTAAATACACTTACCTAGGTACATAAGTGCTTCTCAGGAAAAACTTACCCAAGTAATTGCATTTACTTGGATAAGTAACTTACTGAAAAGCAAACGGGCCTTAAAGAGTGGTATAACATGGTAAATGCTTGCCATGTCTTGAGGTTTAATGACTTCAGGAATATTCGGAACAAGTGTGATTTGTTCTATGGTTCAAAATTGGACACTATTGGATACAACCTCTTGCATCATCCAAAATTGGTAAGAACATGCTTGTCAAGATGATGCCCAAGTGCCAACCTAGTTTGTAAAATGTCCATTGTGCCAAACTTAGCCACTTAAATGTATGAGCAACATATTTTTTGAGGTTTCCTTATGCTTTATCATGCATATTGTGCTACATCAAACCATTTTGTATAAATAAGGACAAAAGTGGTAAAATGACAGTATAAAAGTAAAGTTTTTTATTTGAAAGAACCAAATAATGTTTTAACCACAATTAGACTTTAATTAGTAGCCTTCATCATGGTATTCTTTGTAAGATGCATCTTCGACTTCTACTTTCTCTCAATATTTGTAAGTTGATCCGATTTTGATAACTATGAAGAAAATGGACTAGTCCAAGTTTGAGCTTTTTGTATTAGACTAGTAATTAAGCACATGTGTTGCATGTGAAAAAAAATTTCTTCACATTAATTACTTGAATTTTTAGATATATCATAGTTAAGATAGAAATTGAAAATTAAAAAAAAAAGTAACAATATGATTAAAAATCAACTTAAATATTTATTATTTAATTATGATATCATGCGTTTTTTTGAAAAGTTGGATCATTGGCCCACCATCTAAATAAAAAATAACATTGCTTTTGGATTAGTTTTAAATTAGGGAAAATTATAGTCAAAGACGGGTGTACATTTAAAATTTGGTTACAAGTTGGTCCATAAACCAAAAAAACTCTAACAAACGGCTCTACATTTTAAGTTATAAAAACCTTTGCCATGCCATTGGAGGGTTATGTAGCTATTGCCAACATGGGACTCTTAATCCATATTGGACACAATAAAAAGCTTATACTGAAAATTCCCTTTAATGTTGGGTGATTGGAAAATAAAAAAAGGATTTTTAGTTTCTCTCTCTCTCTCTCTCTCAGTCTCCCTCACACTCTTTCACTCATTGTCATCTTTATTTGTTCAACGACTATGTGATTTGAAAATAAATAAAAATGGTTTTTGGTTTTTGTATTTACGTTCTCTATATCAATTTATCTCATTCTCTCTACCTATCATTCTCCCTCAATCTCATTCTCTTTCTTGGTCGATTTCTCCTTCTCCCTTAATTTCTATTGTTCCCCCTCAATTTCTCTCCCTCTCCCTCTTTCGTTTTTTTTTTTTATTTTTTTATTTTCTTAGACACTTATATGGTATTAATCAGATCGTATAAAAGAAATGATACCAACTTGGTATGGTTAAAAAATTATTACACCAAATTGATAAAATTCACAAGAAACTCTTGGCTATAAAATTTACACCAATTAGAAAACGATAGAGATTGAGGGAGAAGGAGATTTTGACTGAGAGGGAGAGTGGGGAAGAAGAATGAGAAAGATTTAAGGAGAACAATAGAGAGAGAGGTTTTGATTTGGCTACAAACCGAAGCAGAGAGAGTGGGAGAGACAAAGGGAGGGAGATCGAGAGACAGAGGGAGTGGGAGAGAAACTGAAAACCTATTTTTGATATAGGTTTTCTATCGTGTCCAACATGGAATAAGAGTCCCATGGCAACAATCACATAAGCCTCTGATGACATGGTGGGGGTTTTTATAATTTGAAATGTAGAGCTAGTTTTCAGAGTTTGGTTGGTTTCTGGACCAACTTGCAACCTAATTTTAAATGTACAACCAACTTTGACTATAATTTTTCCTTTAAATTATATATTTCATTTATATTATATAAAATATTTTTTACTTATAACACTTAATTGTTGTTTGTCTAAGATATCATTTTACTTAAACCACTAACCCACCATCTAAAAAGAAAAATTGTTTAATTTCTAGGTTGACATTAAATTTTGCATTACATTTCCATCATTGATAAAATTATTTCTTATGTATAAAATTTATTTTTGTTCAATATAATGAATGTACAATATTAGAGATGTACCTAATATTTTATTTTTTATAAATATATAACATTAGATATGTGCCCAAAATTTTCTCTTATCTTTTTTTTTAACTTTTTGATTCTTTGTATTTTCTATTATTAAAAATTTTATTATTTGACTATGACATCATTTAATTTATAGGCAGATTTTGAAATTGGATTTCCATTTTCATCATTAATAAAAATACTTCTTGCATTTCATAGTTATTTATTTTAAATTTTTATTATTTAATTATGGCATTATTTATTAATCCATTTGACCCCAAATGGTCAAATTGCTTGCCCACCACCGGGAGGGAAGAAAATGGTTTTGTTTTCAAATTACTTTTCAAAATATTTATTTTTATACTATTAAAATTAATATTGTTTAGTTACAAGAATTTAATGATGAGAAAAAATATATTTTAAATATAGGATTTAATGAGAGAGAATAGGAAAACATTTTTATTTCCAATTGGTTTTAAATTTACATTCCATTTTCATCATTAACAAAAACATTTTTTATTTAACATACTCATTATTGTTTAATATATATGTTAAAAATGTTCCCATTTTTTTAATTTTATATATTTCTTTGTTTTATTATTTAATCGTGGTAACATGGATTAACCCATTTGACCCAAAATGATTTAATTCCTTTCCACCACTTAGATTAAAACACTATTTTTGCTAGGTAGATTTTAAAGGTATGAGCTTTTTTGTTATTGGAATTATTAATTTATCAAGTATGAATTTAATTAATAAAACTTAATGATGAGAAGAAGTAAAAATGACTTAAATATATGATTGAATGAACATGAATGCAATTTAATAACTTAAATATTGGATTTAATGAGAGAGGATTGAATGCATTGAATATCTTTAAATTACCTCTTTTCAACTCATTTAATATCAAGAACCAATTACCCTATTTGCCCTCATTTTTTATCATTAAATTTAAATACAGAGGAATAAATATTGTCTTTAGAAAATTCCAAAAATATTCTTGAGGCCATTCATACTTTTTGAAAGTGGTATAGATATAGTGGTATAGGACCTTCAAAGTCTGAGGATCTTGATGCCATTGTTGAAGCTCTAATTTATAACTTTATATTTTGAATATTTGTTGCATTACAAATTAATCTTAGTCAATTGAACGACCATTATTAGTTGTTTTATTATCTATCATTTTGTATGTAGAAAAGGCTGCTGTGCATGGAAGGGAATCCATTGCGGCAACAGAATTTGACACATCATTGAACTTGACTTAGGACAGCCAAATCAACTTGGGCCCAACCGAGTTGCAGCTTATAAAAGATCATTGTTAGGTGGGAAGATAAATAAGTTGTTGTTAGACGCTTAGACTCAGTTTGAAAGAAGTACAAATACAAATATGTACAATACTAATACATACAAAATACATAATTTTACACTATATATTTGCATTTATACTCCTTCCAAACAGAACCTTAAGAGAACAAGAGGCGGTGGAAGAATGGATGGCGACAGAGTGGGTAGCTGTAAGGTCATGAGTGTATGTGTGGGGGGACGTTTTGGGGAATTGGGGGCTCCCTCGCCTATCTATGCCTTCAATCTAAGGTGGTCGGTTGGAATTATTTGAGGAAAGGTAGGGGCGAGCGAGTGGGGAAGCGATTAAAACAAACGGTGTGTCCGAGCTCATGAGTCATGACGTGTGTGCATGTACAAGCATATTTCATCTTTGCTACACACTTGCTTTTACACTCATGCAGAATTATTCTAACATCCATGCGGAGCACATGGACATTAAACAACCATCAACATGCACCATCTGAAATCTTGGGACCCACATTGTGAGCTTTACCATTGGGTGAAAATTTAAGCCCTTAATCCCATTGAAGAATATTTTAGTGATGTCTTAATAAGTGGGACCATTTTCCTTCTTTGATTGTCCCGTTTAATTAAATTCCATTTGATTGATAAAATATTTATTTTGAATCCTCTTTTCAATTGTTTTACATAAAGCATTTTTTGTTTTTCACATTCATCTTTGAGCTTTCAAGCTTACAAGATTTCAATGCAAGAGTTTTTCACGCACGTGGAGGTCCAGGTTGGTGGATCTGTACCTTTTATCTATCTGATGTAGGGCCCTCAAGATTAGCCAAATGTATAATGTGTTTGTCCATGTCAACCTATACAAGACAATGCTTTATTTCTTAGGCTTCGTTTTGTTTGTGGTGTAATTTCAAACCGGTAGTACAATTTGTATGCATTTGTTTGTAACTATTGTTGATTAGCACTTCTATTTGATGTAAAATTTGCATCGATTGGTTATATATTCTAAAAAATCTGGGGTCTATTTTCTGTCCATTTGATTCAAATTGGAATTAAAATCAGATTTTATAAGATGTGCATGACACACAAAGATGATTGACATAAAGAGAAAGATGAATCGGGGAAATTCCATAAGATAATCACGTTTGTTTATTTATTTTTGCCAGCTAAATAGGAGTTTCATTCCCAATTAGGAGCCCAGATTGGCCATCACCTCAAATGGGGTCTACTAGGAATGGGAACTGGAATCCCATTCTACCCAACCCAACAATTGGAAATTCTGATTCTATACCCCTATTCCCATGAACCAAATGAATCCTTACACCTTCCTCGTATCTCCACTCTTTCTTATTTTACTTCTCATTTAGCTGTTACCAAACAAACAATCTTCCTTCCACTTCAATTATTTTCCCATATAAAGTGGGGGCCATGCCATTTTACTTAAATAAAAAACCAAACAAAAATAAAAACTTGAAACAAAAGTAACCCATTGCACAGTAGTTCAACTATACATTACCCAACATCTTTTCTCTAAAATGTGATAAAGGGAATGGACTATGGGCCAATTTTGAACTACCGTCTTTGCCATACTACGTCAAAATTATTTAAGAAGATAAGATTGAGAACCTGCTCTGCATAAATTCTAAAGCTAACCTCTATTTCACAATTAAGAAATGCTTTTTAGTAACAGTTGGGAGTGTGTATTAGGCAAAGGGTGCATACCCTTTTGGTGATGTGTTATATTGAGTGTCAACCTTGGGTTGTCCCAATCTCAATGTGGCCCACCCAAGCTCATATGTTTGAGTGTCCAACTAGGCTGGCCCAATCCAATTCAACTTCATCTCGGCCCATGTGGTGCCAATATGTACATTGGGATGGGCTTGGGCTAGCAATAACAAACTCAAGTTTATACTCTGATTAGGCTGGCCTGTGGATTGGAAATCCATCTTTTAAGTTGGGCTTGTGCTGGTCATATGCTTTAGTTTCCCTAATCTGCAAGTTGCAACCCTAATGCTCATTGAATGAAACCCAAAGTGACAAAAATGTCCTCTTTTGGTAAATACATTGTATTTGCAACCATAAAAAGAAATATAATTAGTTCAATTAGTAACCTCAGCAAATTGAGCTGATTTTAATTTACCCAACCTTATGATCAATGTTTTTAAAACCGACCCGGAGAACGAACCAGTCAGGGGTCCGGTTCCCGGGTCGAACAGTCTGACTATTTGAACCAAATGGTCGGCCTGTTTTGACAAAAAATTAAAAAAATAATAATAAAAAACAGTCAAAACCATTGAACGGTTTGAACGCCCGGTTCAACGGTTTGCTGACCAAATCAACGTTTTTTTTTTTGCAAATATCAGGTTTTGAGGAAAAACATAACCAGTCACTTGATCGGTTCCCGATTTTTCCAGTCCAACCATCCGGTCCGGTCTGAACCATGCTTATGATTGTGCCTACCCATACGTTACATACTTAGGTAGGTGTAAATTCATACACTTAATATGATATATCTTTTGACATTTATTGTAAATGAATAAAGTACATAATTGATTCATGCCATTGTGGTGTGTTTCTGTGTAATACCCTTAAATTGGACACTTATGAGACTCGTGTTGTTTAGAATCTTCATAGCCGTTGGATAGATCTAGGGAGATTTATCCAGTCAAGGCTGACACTGATGTGCCGCCAAGTTGGTTGGGGTGGCTTGTCTCAGCTACTGGGGTGAGACCTGAGGTACATGCAATGTGGGTTTTCTTGAAACCCTGAACTGGACCAAATTCTAGTATTTCCCTGGACCTTGGAGATAGATAGACAAAACTAGAATGTTACACCTGACCCCTAGACTCGATTATGGTACTACACTAGGTGTTGGATTAGACTGTCTTTGATATGTCAATCAGTGAGATCCTTAGAGGAGGTCAAAACCTGGGTACGTTGGGACAGTCCGAGAATTCACCTGAGTGGGTGATCATAGTGATAGGATCGGCCCCTTTGTCGGACAAAGTGAATGATCGGGGAATGCACACTCTCTGATGGAAACCTAAATTGTCGGCAGTTGATTTCAAACGTTGAGATTTGTTTTGCAAAATATTTTTATATAGAGATATACAAATATATATTATGGTTTCAAAATGTTTGCAAAAGGTTTTAATTCATGGGATCCATGTTAGTAGAGAGTGCAACACTATTACTTGCAGCCGAGGGAGATGTCCTCTCTTGTCGGGCAGTGTTTGATCATTATGGACTGATAGGTTAAGTGTAAGACCATTGAGGGTAATACCTAATGTGCTAATCTTGCATTTGCCTATAGTCCTTGGGTTTTCATAAGGTGACTGGACCCAATGACCATTTAGTGTAAATGTTGGGCCCGTTAAGAGCCCATGGTGATGGACTCAGGGGTTCACTGTCTCCTACAATGAATTCGGCCAGGCCTTGTAACAAAGGTTGGGCTGAAGTGTAGATCATTGTTTGGATCCCATGCCATACAAAGAGAGCCAACTGGGCAACAGGTTAAGGGGTAAGTGAGTGCATAAGCTTAATGGGCCTAAAGCCCAATTCAAACTGGGCTTAAATTAGTTAATTAAAAGGAGGAAGATCTGATTTATAATTTGATTAAGATTAGCTGACAGGATAAGATAAGTTTTATCCATTTAAAAGTCTAGATCCAAATATCAGATTTGGATTAAGAAACTCTCTCCTAATTAGATTAGGAGGTTGATCCAAATAAGGCTATAGGGGGCAAATTCCTCAGTTTTAACATACACAACAACCTGTAGAATTCTCTCATATTCTTGCCATCCCTACCCAGTTCGATCTCCTCTTGGGGAATAGATCAAGAAAGGTTCTTGATATTGTTTATTGGGTGAAGAAACAATCTGAAGTCATGCTCACCATCCCCCATTCGATTCTTGCTGAAGAGCCATCCTACTGATCCTGCTTCATCACACATTGTGTCTTCAGTGGAAGCGGGTTTTGGTCTTCTTGGGCGTAAACACTTTGATTGGGAGTTACTGCTACTTCGTATCAAGTATATCCCTCTTCTCCTTTTTGGATTCGAATCAAGTTCAGTTTTGGGTTCAAGATTTTTCCTTGAAAATGTAGTTTTCTAAAATAGGGAATGTGATTCCCAGATGGGAGAGAGATAAATTTTTAAAATTTCACCCAACCTTCTTGTAGGATTCGGCCATCCATGTGATGGATCTCTCATCCGTTCAGTGGTATCAGAGCCAAGTTCAAGTCTTGAACCGAATTAAACCAGATTTGGATATGCGCAAATGGGCATAAGGCATTCTACCCGATTTGCGCAATCAGTGATTTTTTCTAGGAAATCGGTTCCCAGTTTTGGGTGAATGATCTAAAAATAAATCTTTATTATTATGTTATATATTTAGAATCGTTCTATTTTTATTTCATGAATTTTGGGCTATTCATATGGAGGAGATCGAAATCTTTTTGTGGCGCAAGAAATCTACGCATCTGAATTTTTTTTATTCATTCTTGGTCTGTGATTAATTTTTATTTTTTTTAAATTTTAGACGAAATGTATAGGAATTTGATTCTGATGTAATATTAATAGAAAAATTTGGTTTTCTATTTTATTTCATTGAAGAAGAAGCTGCAAGTGCGAAGGACAAAATTTTGTAGATTTGTGTTTGGAAATCTGCGATTTGCAATTTTTCAAACTGCAAACTGCGAACTAAATTTTGTTTTGTAGGGTTATAGCCTTACGAACATCCCTCTTTCTATTTTATTTCATTGAAGACAAAGCTGAAAGCGCAAAGGACAAAATTTTGTTGATTTGTGTTCGGCAATCTGTGATTTGCAGGGTTGCAGCCTTACTAACTTTTGATTGTCATGTATTAGTTTCTTTATTTTCAGATCATGTTTCTTGAATTGGATCTTGAATTAAACATCAAACCCTAGACCCATTCGAACTAGATGGGACCAAACTGGTTGGACCAAATCTGTGGTTCGATGGGGCTGTTCTCAGCCCTAAAATTTCCTTCATGGGCCGAGGGTTTGGTGGTTAATTGCAAGATGCAATTCGGCCAACATCTGTAAAACCTTGTTTCAATTTGTTAAAGCTGCTTTAGCCCAATTCAACATAAATGCTATATGGGCCGAACTGCAAGTTCTGCCCATATACCTAGATGATATTCTTTGATAATATTATGGGCTGAAAAGGTTTTTAAATTTTAATTATGGGTTTTACAGTTATTTTAATTGATTAGATCAATTTGTTTCATGCATGTGATGTATGGATGTGTGATGTGCTACGTACATGGGCCATAAATGCTTGGCCCATGTTAATTTGATAGTGGCTCTTTCGAAAATCATGACTCAATGCACAACATTGCCATGGCACCCTTAAGATCATTGGATGATCTCCCTTTCTCAGTGGGGCCCACTTCATTTTCTCCCTAAGAGAAACACCTCGGAACGCTAGACGTTTCGGGCCCACTTTGAATCTGGATTTATAAAAGTTAGTGGGAGCCACTTTGGTTTGACTTAAATCAGATTTAGGGGGTTTTCATTCCCTCCATTAAATATAAGTGCATGTGATAGGGAATTTCATATGATGAATTCTCTAAAGGCCGTCCATCATTAGTATGAAGGTTGGTTGTATTGGTGGGTGGAGATGCAACATAAAATTGGGTTATCCATCTGCTAATGCATTTGGTTGGATTGATTCATGAGATGATAGGGGCATTATAGACCGATGTGGGAGGGGCCTATCCTAAAATGGAAGACTCTCTCACGGTACCTTTGCGTTCACGAACATGATGGGTGAGCACTTAATGGATAGAAAGGTTTAACCTAAAATGGCTATGAACCTTGTCTAATAGAGGCCAAAGGAAAAGCTCATAAGATGAGTACATGAGATCCTTCACAGAAGGTGGTGGGGTTTTGCAGTTGAAACAGTTGGCTCCATGCACCCCATGTGGTTTCCCATATTTCCAAAGACACAACTATTTCCATCACTGAGATTGGAGGGAATCCCAGAGATGCCCAAAATGGAAATGGAACATAGATTAAAAGCCCTTTCTATGTGATGACATGAATCAATTAGATTGTAGACTTATAAATCTGCTTTGCCTTTACCAGAAATGGCAAACGGAAACTTTACCAAGTTGTTTGATGATAACAAACTCAAGGGCCCTAAGTATGATGACCGGTTCTGAAACCTTATGCTGGTTCTGACGTATGAGAAATTGGACATAATTGCTAGGAACCCTACTTCGGATCATCCGGGTGACAGGGTTTCTGAGGCCCGAAGAAGAGAGTATCAAGAATGGGAAGAGAAAAACTCTCTTGCCCGATGTTATATTATAGCTTCTTTAGACAATCCAATACAATGAGGCAGTGTGACCTTATCACAAGGTTTGAATTCCTAGCTGGTTTGAATTTTGAACATGATATTGTGAGACAACAACTTCTCATGAGAGACAATGTGACCTTATCACAAGCATACTCCTTAGTGCACAATGAAGAAAGTAGGAGAAAAGTTATGCTTCAACATCAACCCTTTTAATCAGCATTGGCAACAGTCAAACTAAATTTTGGGGGTGATAAGGAGAGGGATATGAAGAATGAAGATAAGAGGGAGCTAGTATGTGAATATTTAAAGAAACCAAAGCATAGTAAAGACACCTGTTGGAAGTTACATTCACATCTAGTTTTAGCAAAGCTCATAAACAAAAGGGGAAATGCCAATGTGGCTGTTACTAC
Source organism: Nelumbo nucifera (assembly GCF_055504915.1). NCBI lineage: Eukaryota > Viridiplantae > Streptophyta > Magnoliopsida > Proteales > Nelumbonaceae > Nelumbo > Nelumbo nucifera. The sequence continues at coordinate 42,556,575 of NC_142649.1, forward strand.
TGATGGAGCATTCTCATCGAGCATAAGAGCTACATCCCTAGACACCTTAGCTATTGTCTGGGCTGCTCTGACATAGTTAGAGAGTGAAGTTGGCAATTCAGCACCATTATCTCATCCATCAGTCACAACATCTACTACTCCCACTTCAGCATTTGCTCATTCAGGTACACGGGCCTCAGCTTATCATGCCTTAGCCCCAGGTAACATTGAACCTTGTTGGGTAATAGACTCAAGTGCATCTGATCACATGACTGGCTTGTCTTCATTATTTACTGCCTATCACTTACCCTTTGGCAGAGACAAAGTGTCTATTGCTGATGGCTTTCTTGTTCCCATTTCTAGCAAGGGAGACATCAAATTGTCTAATGCCATTTCTTTGTCTTCAGTTTTACATGTTCCTAAGCTTAATACTAATTTGCTTTTTGTTAGTAGAATCACTAAAATCCAAAATTGTTCAGTGACATTTTTTCCTAATCAATGTGTTTTTCAGGATTTGGAGACATGGAAGGTGATTGGGATTAGTTGTAAGACGAATGAAATCTACTTGCTTGGAGGGAACTCACATGGGGAAGACTGTGAAGTTGGGAGATCTTTTATTTCCCAGTCTATTGATCAGGTTATGCTTTGGCATAACCAATTAGGTCATTTATCTTTTAGGTTTTTGAAAAGTTTATTTCCTATTTTGATTGAGTCAGTCTAGATGTCCAAATTGAAATGTTAAAGTTGTGATCTTGCAAAGCATTGTAGAACAACATATTCCTTGAGTAATAAAAGAAGTAGTATTTCTTTTGAAATTGTGCATACTGATATTTGGGGACCTTATCATATCATTGCTATGGGGGGGGGGGGGTACATATATTTCTTGTTGTTTGTTGATGACTATACTCGTTTTTCATGGGTTTACGTTATGCGTTATTCAGATGAGGTTCCTACCTTAACCCGAATATTTCATCAGATGATTTTAACCTAGTTTGGGGTCAAAATCAAAATTTTTCAGATTTGATAATGCGAAAGAGTATTTTGCAAAACCCTTAGCCTCATATTTCCTTGACCATGGGATTATCCATAAGAGTACCTGTCCTCATACACCTCAGCAAAATGGTATTGCTAAGAAGAAGAATGAAGACATATTGGAAGTAGCTAGAAGCATTATGTTTAACTCCAATGTGCCTATACGATTCTGGGGAGATGCCATTCATACAACTGTATATCTCATTAATCGAGTTCCTTTATGGGTTTTAGACATGAAAGTTCCATTCACTCTCTTATATCTTGATAAAGAATTGTTCGCTATTCCCTTTAAGACCTTTGGATGTACTTGCTTTGTTCAAACCCTTGGACCTCATCATTCCAAATTTGATCATAAAGCCTCAAAATGCATTTTCCTTGATTATGCACAAACTCAAAATGGATATTACTGCTATAAACCTACTTCTGGGAGGAGGTTTGTCTCTATGGATGTCACATTATTTGAGGATGTACCTTATTATCCTAGGATTTCTTCTCAGGGGGAGAGTAGTGAGGTGGGGGTTCATTCATTAGAAATTCCATTACCTATCCCAATCATTGAAGTGGAGTGTAGTGATGAGGGTTATGAGAGGTGTCGGGATTTGAGAGTTTATCACAGATGGTGGAGGCAAGTTGATTTTGGTCATCAGTAGTCCAGGCCAACTCCAGTTCCTTCTACAGATCCATATCTAGGTACCACAGTTCATTCATCTTTCATTACAGATGAGATACCTCCCATTGTTGAGCCTTCACCTCCATTAGATGACCTTAATCTTTTCAATGCAATCTGTAAAGGGAAACATCGTTGCACTTCATCTACAACTCATTATATTTCTTAGTTCTTGTCTTATGATCATTTGTCCCCATCTTACAAGTCCTTTTTGGCATCCATTGCTGCTATTCCCATTCATAGAACAATGCACGAAGCCTTGTCAATCCCTAAGTGGAAGGATGCAATGAATGTAGAAATGGATGCTCTTCTGAAGAACAATACATGGAAGCTAGTTAATCAACCTAAAGGAAAGAAACTGGTTGGGTGTTTACAATGAAGCATAATGCTGATGGTTCCATTGAAAGGTATAAGGTTAGATTAATTGCAAAGGGATTTACTTAGACACATGGCATAGATTATTTGGAGACTTTTGCACTGGTAGCAAAGATGAACACTATTAGGGTTTTATTATCTCTTGTAACTAATTACTCATGGCCCTTGTTTCATATGGATGTTAAAAATGCCTTCCCTCAATGGCAACTTGCAAGAAGTGTACATGCAGTTGCCTCATGGATTTTATAGTGCTAAAATATGAAAGAAGGTTTGTTGACTAAATAAGGCCTTATATGGAATGAAACAATTTCCTAAAGCTTGGTTTGATAGATTCAGACAAGCTCTTGAAAAATTTGGCTATGTACAGGCTCAGTCAGATGACACTCTTTTTATTAAGAAAGTGGTTACCTCTTTAACACTGCTAGTTGTATATGTGGATGATATTGTGGTGACAGGGAGTGATACCCTTGAGATTGACTCACTTAAGCAATTCCTTCACCAAGAATTTGAGGTCAAAGACCTGGGAGAGTTATTGTATTTCTTGGGTATTGAGGTAGCATGGTCTAAGCTTGGGATTTTTGTTTCCCAAAGAAAATATGTTCTTGATTTGTTGGAAGAAACAGGGAAGCTCGGTGTTAAACTTGCTGACACACCTATTGAAGAAAGTCATAAGATCATTACAAAAGGTGGAGAGCCCCTTGAAGATAAAGTTCTGTTCTAACGATTAGTTGGAAAACTTTTCTATCTTTGTCTCACACGACCAAACATCAGTTATGCATTCTCCTAGAACTACTCACCTACTTGGAGTTGAGAGGATACTGGCATATTTGAAGAGATGTCCATGTAGAGGTATACCATTCAAGGATATTAGTCATGAAAATAGAAGTTTACATAGATGTTGATTGGGCTGGATGTGTTGATGATAGGAGGTCTACCTTTGGGTATTGTGCCTTTGTAGGGGGTAATCTTGTTTCTTGGAGGAGTAAGAAACAAAATTTTGTTGCTCATTCCAGTGCTGAAGATGAATATAAGTCAACGGAAAATGGTGTGGCTAAAGTATTATGGTTGAAATCCCTATTTGAGGAGTTGGGTATCACTTATGAGAAGCCCCTAATGCTGTACTATGATAATCGGGCTACTATTAACATATCCCATAAACCGGTACAGCATGGCAGGACTAAGCATAGAGAGAGAGTTTCTTCACAAGAAGTGTGTCTTCCATATATCACCTCCAACATACAACTTGAAGATCTCTTCACTAAGGCAGTTCAAAAGACAAAGTTAGAGGTAGACTTATGCAAGTTGGGAATGACAGACATGTATTCCCAACTTGAGGGGGAGTGTAGAGAACATTAATGTTGTCCCCACCTTGTTTATATATATATATTTTATTTATGATTAGTTTCAATTGGTAGTTATTGGTAGTTATTTTTATTTCTTTGTTTATGTAATCAGTAGGGGTACTTTGGGCTTTTCCCCTATTTTTATCAATATAAATAGCTGTGGGGCGACAATCAAAGCAACGGCCCACACTTCTTTTGACTTCTCTTCATCTTCTCCGTATTTTCTTCTATCCTTCTTCTCTTATTCTCGAACCTATTTTTCTTGTTTTTGTGCATTATATCTAGGACTACTGCAGTCCTACTCGACAACTTTTTATAAATTTATTTGGTATGCAAATGACTATTTTGATCTCCAAAAGAATCATACTTGGGCAATAATAGTCTTTTCAGAGACAAAAATTTGAGCAATTAGGGTTGATGAATGGAGATCAAAATACTAGTCACTTTCATAAACCAACCATGATTTGAAGAAAGACAAATAGGATTAATAGAGCTATAATGTAGGTTGTGGGCTGGATTGCCAATGGGCTGGCATGGCCTGGCACGAATTCAACACATGGGTTTTGCAAGAATATAGCCATTCGGGGCCCATTCCCAATGACTATAATAACTTTAGGGGATCAATATAACTTAAATGCCCTTAATAGTTTTAAACAACTAGTTTGGGGGTATTTGTGTATTTTGCCTTAGGAGCAAAAAGAAAAAAAACTTGGGGCCCATTTGGTTCGTAGTCGGAATTGGAATCGAAATCCTTTGGAATCGGAATCGGAATGGTCCATTCCCATTGTCTGTTTGGTTCAGATAGGAATGGGAATGAGAATTAAAATCGGCAAGAATGAGATTTCATTCCCAAGGGAGGGGCAGGGAATGGCCATTCCCTCAAATGGGGGAATAACATTCCAGTAGGAATGGGAATGGGATTCCGATTCCACCCAACCAAATAGTTGGAATCGGAATAACCCATTCCAATTCTGATTCCAGACCCCTATTTCTGCAAACCAAACGTATCCTTAAATGCCCTTCAACAACTATATAACAACTAGTTTTTGGGGCATCTTAGTTACATGATTAAATAAATTAAAAGACCAAAATACTCCTCCCAACAACTATAAATAGCTAGTTTATGATGGTATTTTACTCAATTCAATAATTTCCAACTCCTATAACACAACAACTCTCATACACTCATACTCTCTTATTCTCTAATTTTTAACTTTATTTCAAGGTTTAAGTTTTAGCAAGGATGAGGCATGCTCAAGTGTTTCAAATTAGCAATTTGAGAGGTTTAAAAACTCTATCAATTGAAATCAAGTTGTAATACTGGACCAATGGATTGGGTAAGGACTAAGGAGTAGTAGTTAATTTTTATTTGTTTATAAATTTTAAGGTTTTAATATTTTACATTCATTAAAATGGCCAGCTCTTCTCAAATTCCCTTTCTTTATGGTTTCGATGAGGTCCAATTATAGTATGATAGCATCAAAATTGGTGCTTGTGGTATTGCTAAAGGTGCTCTTAGTGTATCTAGGAGTGACAAGAGAAGAAAAATGTAAAAGTGATTTTAACTACCACAAAGTGGTGGCATTTTCAATTTAAGTAAATACATGACATCACACTTAAAGCAAAATGATAATTCAAATCAAACACAAGTTGTATGCACACTTGTTTTTTAGGTAATTTTCAATATTTTCATGAAAAAATAAGAAGAATTTTCCAAATATGTTGTACATGATGAACAATCATTTTTATTTTCTAAAAATCCTTAATAGATAGGTAACCTGAACTTTCAATTGCAACACTTGAGTACCCTAAACTCTCAAAAATAGACACTTCAGTCCATTTGTTAGTATCCTGTCAGTTAAACATTAGATAATATCAAAAATATGTGAGAAATGTATTTTTGAGATCACTCCACGGAGTAAAATCAACACCAAAGAATGTTGTCATCGAAAATTTTGAATCCTTTATTTGATGTCCATAAGAGAACATCTTCAAGGGGAGACGTTTAGTTACTTGAAAAAGGTATCGGAAATGCATTGGAAGGGTATTTTTGGCATTATATAATGTTTAACTGACGGAATACTAACGAATGGACCAAAGTGTCTATTTTTTGAGAGTTAAGAGTACTCAAGTGTTGCAATTCAAAGTTTAGGGTACCTATCTATCACTACCCCCAAAGTACAGGGTACCTATTTGTAATTTACCCAAATTTTTATAACAATTTGTAAATCTTGCATGTAAAAGAGTTTCTAGAAATACAACAAGATTTTTTGGTATTTGAAATGTAGCAAAAATGGATACTCAAAAAATTTTTCTTTCATATACACAAAATTTAATTTCTACTTTACAAATCTTAGTTCTAAAGTTTTACTTAATTCAAATATTTGAACTTCAAAATAAAGTATTAATTATATTTGTATCATTGGACATTTTATTGATGAGTCATGGTTTTTGCAAAAAAGAATTTTAAGTTTTACAAACTTGAACCACATATTAGCTCAACAATTTTAGAAAATGTTTTAAATACTCTACATATTTTTAGTGTTGAAAATAAAATTTTCTATTAATTTGGATAATGCTAACAACAATGATTTTGTTATAAATATTTTAAAATCCTAGTTAAAACCAATTTTAAATGGAAAATTGGGCATGCCATATTTTAAATTTGTGTACAAGAAATTTTAAACATTACTTCACCATATACTACAAAAATTAGAAATTGTGTTTTGTATATTAGGTCTTCTAGTGCGAAAGAACAAGAATTTAAATACTTATGTCATCAATACGAGAACAAATTCTTACCATGACTCATCAATAGGTGGAAGTCCACATTTTCTATCTAAGAGAGTTGCATCTCATATAGGAAGAATTCTTACCATGTTTTATAATGATAGAATGCCAAATAATAGAATAACTGATGATTATTGGGATATTGCAATTTTCATAAAAGATTCTTTATAACATTTTTATGATGCAATTAATTTATTTTCAAGTGTTTATTACCCAAGAGCATGTACATTAGTTAATACATTATATATAACTAATGATTATTTTCAAAATATAAATTGTTTGAAATTTTAAAAATGTTGTTGAAATAAGAGAAAATAAATTTAAAAATATAGAAAAAAATTTCTTCTTTGTATCGTTTATCTGTAATACTATACCATAGGATTAAAATAATTGGTGTAGATATTTTACTTGATTCTTTTCATGAAAATGTGTAATTGATATTGGATTAAAAAAAGAGGAAGTTAATTATTTATTATTTAAAATGTATGGTTTATACAAATCACAAACAGGACATATTAAAACTTGGACACACACAACAACTGAAAGTACTAGTGGTGAGCTTATCCGTGAGGCGTATAGCAGACGTGGTCGGCGGGAGTCCTACACCTCAGCGGAGTTGTCTTCCCATCCCTATCCGCTATGTGAGCTTATCCGTGAGGCGCATAGCTGACGTGGTCGGTGGGATCACAGTAATGCCATAGCTAACGTGAGGCGCATAGCTGCGCATAGTTGACGTGGCTGAGCTGTGACAGATGGACGTGGGCATATGGGCCAGCTCAACCATGTCCCCTACATCACTCCCCCAATTCCAAAGTCGTGGGACGATGTCCCTGCCAGAGGAAATTTCGGTTAATGTGGGCGATGATGTGTGCCAGTGCTTCGGCTTCTACCCACTTCATGAAGCAGTCCACTGCTATAAGGAGGAACTTGTTCTATGCAACCGCGGTGGGGAAGGGGCCGAGGATGTCCATTTCCCATTGGGCAAACGGCCATGGAATGGTGATCAGCTTCAGAGGGGTTGCAAGCTGGTGATGGAGATTAGAGTGACGCTGGCTACTATCGCACTTTCGAACTAACTGGGTCTCATTCTACTTCATCGTTGGCCATAAGTAGCCCGGCCAGAGTGCCTTATGGGCTAGTGTGCGTGCGCCAGGGTGATCTCCGCAAATGCCCTCATGTATCTCCCTAAGGATGTAGTCTGCTTCGGTTGGGGAGAGACACTTAAGGTATGGAAGCGTGTGGGAACGACGGTAGAGTTGACCCTGTATTAGGCAATACCTGGCCGCTCTATGTTGGAGCCTTTTCGCTTCTGCTCAATTCTTCGGGGAAGTGCCCTTTCGAAGATACTCGATTATGGGGTTCATCCAATATGGGCCATGCTGCACCGAAAGGATGAGGATGGCTGCTGGTGCGATGCTCAGATGGGCTAGTGTGTCTAACCGGACGGCTGAGTCAAGGTCAGTTTGCGGCATGCTAGCCAGCTTTGAAAGGGTGTCGGCTCGAGTGTTCTCGGCTTGGGGGATCTACTGGATATCGAAATGCTCGAGCTGCTGAATGAGCTCCTGCACCTTTTGTAGGTTGCTCGCCATAGAGGGAGTCCGAGCCTCAAACTGGCCATAGATTTGGTTGACCACGAGCTATGAGTCACTGAAGGCCTCGATTCGTCAGGCCCCGAGGCCCAAAGCAAGGGCGAAACCCAACAATCAGGGCCTCATATTCGGCCTCATTGTTGGATTCTTTGAACTCAAACCTAAGGGTGTGTTCCAACACTGCGTCGTCCGGGCCGAGGAGGTTAAGGTTGGTGCCGCAGCCCTGCTGGTTTGATGAGCCATCTACATGGAGAGTCGACATTGGGGGCAGTGGTGCCGACTTCTCGGTGGTAAATGTACATTCTGCTTTGAAATTTTCCAAGGTCTGGGCTTTGATTGCCATCCGGGGTGCGTACTCAATGTCGAATTCACTTAGCTCAACACTCTACTTGACTAGGCGACCCAATACTTCCGGTCTTTGTAGCATTTGCTTAAGGGGCTGGTTGGTGAGTACTCGAACGCTGTGGGCCTGGAAGTAGGGTCTGAGTTTTCTGGCCGCGGTGACGAGGGCCAGAGCCAACTTTTCAAGATTGGAGTACTGGGTCTCTGCGCCGCTAAGGACCTTACTTGTGTAGTAGATCGACCTCTGTACCTGATCCTCTTCTTTCACCAGTACTGAGCTGACGACCTCATCTCCGGCTGAGAGGTAGAGCAATAGCTCGTCCCTTGGGCTCAACTTAGTTATGAGGGGCGGCGAGCTCAGGTACTGCTTCAGTTCTTGGAAAGACTGCTCATACTCTTCTATCTAGTGGAAGTCCTTTGGCCATTTGAGGACTTTGAAAAAAGGGAGGCACCGGTCCGCTGATTTGGACATAAACCTGCCAAGGGGGCTATTCTCCCAGTGAGCCGTTGCACCTCTTTGTGGGCCCGGGGGGATGGCATGTCAAGGATGGCCTTTATCGTCTCTGAATTTGCTTCGATTCCTCTTTGTATTACCAAGAACCCCAGAAACTTGCCGGAGCCAACCTCGAAGGTGCACTTGGTTGGGTTTAACCTCGCTTGTACTTTCTAAGTGTGTCGAAGACTTCGCGGAGGTCGACTTGGTGATGTTTAGCCTTTTTGCTCTTCATGAGCATGTTGTCGACATATGCCTCCACGTTCCTACCAAGCTGTTCTTTGAATACCTCATTCACCAGCCGCTGATAAGTGGTGTCGGCGTTTTTGAGGCCAAAGGGCATTACCCTGTAGCCTGGTCGTCCGAGTCCATCCGGATTTGGTTGTAGCCTGAGAAGGTGCCTATGAAGCTTAGGAGCTCATGTCTGCTATTGGGTCGACGAGCTGGTCGATCCTCGGTAGGGGAGTGCTGTCTTTGGGACAGACCTTATTCAGGTTGGTGAAGTCGATGCAGATTTTCCACTTTCCGTTGGCCTTCTTCACCATCACTACATTGGCCAGCCAATCGAGCAGCTTCTGCATTTCATCAGCAATTACTTTCCATTGCTCTGTGGTAAAGATTCTCTTCTTCTGATTCATAGGTCGGTAACGGTTGTCGACGTTAAGCCGATGTGTGATAACTTCGGGGTCAATCCCAGGCATGTCCTCTACTGACCAAGCCAATACGTCGGCATTATTCCTCAGTAGTCACACAAGTTCCTCTTGGAGGTGGTCGCCTAGCAGGGAGCCAACTTGGACTGTCTTTTTGGGATCATCTTCAAATTGGGAGACCTGTACGAGGTCTTTCACAGGTTGGCCGCGCAGCGCCTTTACCTCATCACGGAGGTCATATGCTTTCGCCATCAACGTCTCAGTCATTGAATGTGGTCCCCTATGCCATACTTGGTTGGAAATTTCATGGCAAGGTGGTATGTTGAGACTACAGCCTGCAGGGCATTGAGGGTCGACCTACCGAGGATCACATTGTAAGAGGAGGGGCAACGCACCACGATAAAGTCTACCATGGCCGTCGCAGTGACATCGCCGTCTCCAATCAAGAGGGGAAGAGTTATCCTCCCAGTGGGCTGAACGGACTCTCCCAAAAATCCCATCAAGGGAGTGCTAACTGGTGTAAGCCGTTCTCTTTCAATGCCGAGCTTTTTGAATGCATCTTCAAACAATACGTCGACAGAGCTTCCTGTGTCGACTAGGACCCGCCGCAACTTGAAGTTGGCCACTTCAGCTGTGATGACCAAGGTGTCATCGTGCGGTGTCTGGACCCCTCGGAGGTCGTCATTAGTGAAGGTGATAGATGTGCCGTGCCTCCTCCCGTGATACAACATGGACCCCTTTGGCGGCGGCTCCTCCTGATATATCGTGGATGACGCCGACTGGGGGGCCTCGGTGCGGTGGTTGCCGATCTTCATCTGCTCTTCATTCCTCTTGGGCTGGTTTCTCCCTTTTATCTATGAAGTCATTAAGATAACCGTGCCTAATCAGATCTTCAATATGGTTGCACAGGTCGAATAGTTCTCCGTGTCGTGGCCGTGGTCCTTGTGGATCTCGCAATATTTGTCTCGGTTCCTCTTGTTACTTTGCATCTTCATCTTTTTGTGACACCTGACGTAGTTGCAGTCGCATATTTGCATCAAGATTTCAGACCGTGGAATATTAAACGGCATAAAATTCTGATAGGTCAGTGGAGGGGTGTGAGGTCTATGGTCGGTCAGGCGATCTTGTCTCTTGTGATCTTTGTCTGACCTCTTAAACTTTCGCTCGTTGATCTCTCTCCTCTTTTTGTTGGGCTTCTCATCCTTGTCTCTGAGCTATGCCTGGGCCTCTTCAGCGTTGATATACTTCAGTGCGTGGCTCATTATTGCGACCAATGTTTGAGGAGTATTTTTGGAGATGGAGAAGTTGAATGGGGAAGGGCGGAGTACGTGTTGTATGGCCGTCACCACAACTGATTGATTTACGTTTCTGACTTGGAGTGCTTCTTTTTTGAAACTCGTCGGATAATCTCTAAGGTACTCCTCGAACCTACATAAGGCTGGCCAAAGTTTTCCTTTGCTTCTGACTAGCGGTGAACTGTGCCAAGAACTGGGTCTCTAGCTAGGCCCATGATGTTATGGACCTCGGAAACAGAGAGGAGTACCACGCCAAGGTTGGGCGCTGCAGCATGGTCACAAGGGCTTTGCACATTAGTCCCTCCGACGCGCCGTGTAGCATCATCTGGGCTTTGAGCGCTGCAACATGGTCGAAAGGATCGGAGTTCTCGTCATACTTGTCGAACTGAGGAGCTCGCCATCCAAGAGGGGGTACCTCTTCTACGATGTCCCGGATGAAGGGCGGCTCCTTGGTGATATGCGTGGTGGCCTGCACAGGTTGGTCTACGACAAGAGTTACACTCTTGTGGGTTGGAGTGCGTTCTAACTCTTCCAAACTTTGCCAGAGCTCTTTGATCTCGCCATCTCTATTGTTTGGGGTTGTAGTGTGTATGGCCTCCCTCTTGGGTCGTTTGAGGTGATCTTTGACCGAACTTGACTCGGCGACAGAGACCAAAAAGGGCGGCATCCTTTTGTTGAGCCTTTCTTTGGCGGGGATGCGCACTGGCTGGCGTGTCTGGCTATGGTGGTCCTGTCCACGGGATCGGGTAGTAGAGGCGGGCCTTCGGGTCTTGTCCTGCCTTATACGCTCAGACCGCTCTCTCCTTACGTCTGACCGACGTGCTTTGGGGTCCTCAGTCCGAGGATCATCCTTCGTGCACATCGGGGCATGAGGGTAGACGACCCGGTTGGGTGGCGCAGTAGACCCTTGTGTCTTCATGAATTCAAAGATCTTATCAACCTTCTCTTGCATGGCTTGGAATTGCGCTGGATCTACGGTGGCCGAAGGTTGTGGGGCTTCTTGATGCGAGGAGTCACGGTGTCGGTTCTCCTGAGACGGGGAATGACCTACTGATCCTTCAGACTGGTTCTTAGGCAACTTAATCGTCTTTGAAGCTGTGCGGTGAGAAATTTTTTGGGAGAGGTTTTTGTTAGTTCCCAAAGACAGCGCCAATCTGATGCTACTAAATCTGAGGTGGTGCACGAACCGAGGAGGGAAACCAGATAGTCCTTACTGGCAGTGCGGGGCTGAGCTTCAAGGACGAGGCTGTGTTTCAAGACTTGTGATCAAGGAAAAAGTCAGAGGCCCAATGAATTATCCTCGAGTAAGTGCTCCGACGCTCAAGTTAGTAGGAGGTGGTGGATGGTCGGGCCGAGTTACTAGGGGATGAAGGTGGAACTTAAAGAGAAGTTTGAAGCCAAATATTGAATATTCAATAATGGTACAATACTTTCAGTATTATTGTAAATTTTGGTTTTCAATTTTATTTGAAAATTATTTTTGATTTTTTCCATTCCCATTGTAAATTTTTATTTTTAACTTTATTGTACTATTTTATTCTAATTTCATTTTGTTATTTTATATATGAACAATCAACAATTATACACATTAAATTTCAAATGCAATAAAATTTTTAGATTTGTTTTGAATTGTTGTTTGTCTTGTTAAGTTTTTTTTTTTTTTTTGTAAATTCTTCATTGTTCTTTTTTAATTAAAAAAAATAAAACAGAAAATCAATGGGCCCATAGGCTGGCATGAGCCTATCGGGCAGTGAGTCCAGGCTTGTGCCGTGTTCCCTTCTTTGCATATTCGTGCAAAGCAAGCCCCATCCACCACAATGCGGGTGACACGAAAAGAGTGGGCACTAGAATGCATTACAATTCTAATTGCATCAAATCTCTAGATGGAAAGTGAGTTAATGATGACCATGAGGAAATTGCAAAGGTTTTTGTGGAGGTGCGTACCAATGGTTTGGATTATGGAGTAGGCTCCTGATTGTAATGGTATACTTGTAATTATCTTTTAAACCTTTTGGAATGAAATGAGTGGTGATATTGTGGAGTTTGTTAAGGATTTCTTTTTTGCAATAAAATTATCAAAGAGGCTAGCTCATTCTTTGATTGCTTTAATTCTTAAGAAAAATGATTATTTTATGGTAAATTACTTTAGGCTTATTAGTTTATGTAATATTATTTTATAAAATTTTGACTAAAAGGCAAAATATTTTGTTTGATAAGTGCATTCACCCTTAATAAACTCGCATACATGTTTGTGTAAACAATAAATTATCTAAGGCAAGGAGAGCTCTAGACAAGAAATACATAGCAAAGAGTTGGACAAATTCTAAAGGGAGTTTGGCACTATAATGATTAAATGCTTGTCTAGTGATGATCAACATTGTGGTTTTAGAAAAGCTCCAATTATGGCACATTTGGGATTTCAACTAGGAAATGAAGAGAGTGTAGTGAAAGGAGACACAAGAAAGGAGGAAGTACTTGAAATTTCACTATAGTCATCACATGAGTAATAAATGTTGCATGAGTCAGCCAAAGGTGTTGTTTTAAGAAAGGAGAGGTAAAAATGGGTTAATATTTGTTATCTTATGATGAATTTAATGGTAAAGTCCAATTCTCCAATTGGGAGCCAAGCCATGTAACTCTATAATTACTATGAATGATCTTTTTCTTTTTCATTTAAAAATTACATTTAGGTACCTTGTACTTTGGGGATGTTGACACTTAAGGGCTTCAACTTTCAAGTATGACACATTGTACTTTCAGAAATTTACACTCAAGTCTAGCTCAATTAAACTAACATTAAGGCGAGGATAAATTTATGAAAATTCCCATGCTTAGATTCCCCTTTTTCATTGCTCATCTTCTTGGTCTGATGCTTCTTCTACCTTTAGACTTTGAAACTATATGCAAACCAGGGGTGGCAAACTAAGCTTACCCTTGTCTCTCTCTCTCTCTCTCTCTCTCTCTCTCTCTCATCCCTTTAATTTTATCTTCCATTCTTTTCTCCACCACTATGCATGAGGTGTAAATGGAATATAAATAGAGTTGTAGAATCGGTTGGGCCAACACAACTCAACATGACTTAGCCCTTGCTAGGCTTAGGGGGTCTAGGCACATGGGCCGGCATGGCTGGTAAGAATATAGGCATTAGGGACCCCCAACAGTTATAAAGAGATAGTTTGGAGGGGCACTTGTGAAATAACCTAAGTGACCCCCCAACAACTATATAACAACTTGTTTGGGGGGCATCTTGGTACATCGATAAATTAACTTGGTGAAAGACCAAAAAATCATTCCTAATAAATATAAATGACTAGTTTTAGAGAGTATTTTGGTCAATTAAATAATTTCCAACTCCTATAAATACGGTTGCAATCATTATTATCACAACAACTTTCATACTCTCTGATAATCTCTTACACTTTCATACTCTCTTAGCCTCTTACTCCCTAAATCTCAAATTTGTTTCAAGTTTTAACAAGGAGGAAGCTTGCTCAAGTGTATCAAGTTAGCAATTTGGAAGTCTTAGAAGCTTTATTAGTTGAAATCAAGTTGAGACAACCATACGAATAGATCAGGTAAATAGTAGTTAATTTTTATTTTTATTTTCTAAATTTTATGATTTTAATAGTTTATATTCATTAAAATGGCCAATTCTTTCTCAAATTCTATTTCCCTATGCTTTCAATGACATCTAATCATAATATACTAGAATCGATATTGGTACTAGTGGTATTATTGGTGAAGCTTCTCTTAGTAAGCTTAGGAGTGGCAAGAGAAGGACTAGTGAAGTTAGGATAATATTCACCATAGAAGATGTTGAGGGAAAGGAAAATATATCAATTTGCAAAGAAAAAAAAGTATAAGTGATTTTAGTTATGACAGTGGTAGTGGCACCAACCATTTACTCATTTAGTTAGACACAAGGCATCAAATTTAAAGAAAAATGGTGATGCAAAACCAAACACATTATATGTGGTGTTTTCGGTAATTTTCATTATTCCTAACAAAAATGAGACAAGAATTATAAAAATATATTGTACATGTTCAACAAGTGTTTTTTTTATTTTTATTTTTTTAAAGATCCTAGGCTTGAATGATTTTTACAACAATTTGTAAATCCTGTTAGACAGTGAATGCCCTTAGCTCCAATCAAATTGATGTACAAATACATTTATTGTAAATGAATAAAAGTACATTATTGTTTCATGTTGATATTGGTATGTTTCTGTGAAATTACCCCTTAATCTGGACATTTATGAGACTCGTGTTAGTTTAGAATGTTCTCAGTTATTGGATAGATTTGGTGAATTTATCTTGCCAAGGTTGACACTGATGTGCTACCAAAGACGTTGGGGTGGTTTGTCTCAATTGTTAGGGTTAAACCAAAGCACATGCAATGTGTGTTTGGATGAAATATTGAACACAGACCATTTTCTAGTTATGCCCTGGACCTTGGAGATTGATGGGCAAAATTGAAAAGTTACACATAACTTGTAGACTTGATTATGGTACTGCACTAGGTGTTAGATTGGGCTATCTTTGATATGCCAATTAGTGAGATCCATTGAGGGTCAAAACCTTGGTATGCTAGGGCTGTCTGAGAATTCACTTGAGTGGGTGATCACAGTGATAGGATCGGCCCCTTTGTTAGACAAAGTGAATGATAGGGCTTACACTCTCTCATGAAGACCTAAATTGCCGGCAATGGATTGCAACCCTGTTTGAGATTTGGTTTTGCAATATATATATATATATATTATGTTTTATGAAAAATGTTTGCAAAAGATGTCTCCTTGTTCTCTGAAATGAGTTGTTGATGACTCGCTTCGTCATGGTGGCCAAGCCACCTAGACTTGTCAGCATCCTAAAAGAACTTCATTCCTGCATGTGACCCACGCAAGCTCATTGAAGGTAGTAGCTAAGATGTAGGAAGTGATAATCCTAAGGGAAGAGGAAGTTCTATTCTTAGAAGACCCTCATTAGACATGTGGAGAAACCCTAATAGAGTTTACTCAATAAAGGCTAGAGAATTGTGATCTTCTTTCCTAATGAGAAAAGTCCTTATTTGGATGTTTCTCTTTATGGATTTGGGATCTCCTCTATCAAAGGGAGAGACTCGAGAGCCCATGCATGAGATCTGTCTCCCAATTCCCAACCTCTTGACTTTATGAGTTCCCTTCTGACTCCTTTAGTAACTCCCTTTTCTCACATAATGCTCTCTCTACTCTACCTCCACTAATCATTGGTCATCTTCGACTTTTAAGGAGACCACCCTTTACTGCCTTGCCATCCTACTTACACCAACTAAACCCTTAATGGTGTTTAAGTTATAATACATAGATACAATAGATATAGTAATGTAAAGCACAAATACAAGGCAAATGCTTCTGAATAGATTGAGAATAACAACTACATGTTAGACGGTTATGCCCTTAGCTCCAATCAGATTGATGTATCTTTTGACATTTATTGTAAATGAATAAAATACATAATTGATTCATGTCTTTGTGGTGTGTTTTTGTGTAATACCCTTAAACTGGACACTTATGAGACTCGTGTTAGTTTACAATCTTCACAGCCATTGGAGAGATCTGGGGAGATTTATCCTGCCAAGGCTGACACTGATGTGCCCCCAAGTTGGTTGGGGTGGCTTGTCTCAGCTGCCAGGGTGAGACCTGAGGTACATGTAGTGTGGGCTTTCTTGAAACCCTGAACCAGACCAAATTCTAGAATAGACCTAGACCATGGAGATAGATGGGCAAAACTGGAATGTTACACCTGACCCTAGACTCGATTATGATACTGCACTAAGTGTCGGATTGGGTTGTCTTTGATGTGCCAATCAGTGAGATCCTTAGAGGAGGTCAAAACCTAGGTATGTTGGGACAGTCCGAGAATTCATCTGAGTGGGTGATCATAGTGATAGGATTAGCCCCTTTGTCAGACATAGTGGGTGATCATAGTGACAGTCCAAGAATTCTACTTGACAAAAGGTTTTAAAATTGTTTATGACCACACAGATGACCGAGAACCAATAGGTTCATGACCTTGGTCTAAAGATAATGGGTTATATCAATGAACTAGAGGCTCTCGGGTCAAGGCTTGATCATGACACCAAAATTGATGTTGTCCTCAATTCCTTGCCTCCGCCCTTCAATCAGTTTATCATGTATTACAACATGAATAAGCTAAATGTTAACCTTCAGGAACTCAACAATATGTTGTAGAGGGTTGAAGAACTGATTAAGAAGGATAAGCCGATAGCCAAGCTTGTTGAAGGTGGAAAATCGGGCAAGAAAAAGCGGAAGGCTAAAAGGAAGGCTCAGAAGAAGGGTAGCGGAACTAAAAAGCCGAAGAAAGATAAGGCATCAAATGCCTGTCACTTCTGCAAACATACCAGCCACTGGGAGAGGAATTGTCCTCCATATTTGGAGACTAAGAACCAAGGTAATTTGGAATCTTTTATCATAGAGACCAATTTCTGCTTCCTGGTGTATTGACTCCGGGGGCTTCAACTAATGCGTGTAATTCACTGCAGGGGTTCAAGATAAGTAGAAGACTGAGTGACGGAGAAGTGAAGCTCTATTTAGGGACTTTTGCAACAGTTGTAGCTACAACCATAAGAAATGTAGAACTACTTTTCAGAGAAGGAACAATTGTACTTAAAGATTGTGTTTTTGTACCTAATTTAAGAAGAAATTTGATTTTTATATCAAAATTGTGCATGAATGGTTATTCTATCTTATTCAGTAATGTGATTATTATTAAACGGAATAACAAATTCCTGCATACGGAGAACTTGAGAACGGTCTCTATGTTCTCCATTCTTATCTGGAAACAAACATTACCGAAACTACGTCGGAAATAATCCCTAAGAAGAGGACTCGTGATACAGTTAATCCCACGTGCCTGTGGCATTACCGATTTGGCCACATTAATATAGATCTTATCACAAGGTTGGTAAATGATGGTCCTTTAGATTTTTTAACTGTAGAAGATCTTCTAACCTATGAACCTTGCCTTTAGGGTAAAATGACGAAGTGACCTTTTATTGGTAAGCCTGAAAGATCTACAGGCACATTCGATGTATGTGGTCATCGGAATGTTAGGACACGTAACCAAAACATTTATTTTATAACCTTTACTGATGATCACTCCCGGTACGGTGATGTGTAAGTATTGACACATAAGTCTGAATCTTTTGAAAAATTCAAAGAATTCAGACAAGAAGTTGAGAAACAATTAGGGAGAGAAATTAATACCCTTCGATCAAATCGAGACGACGAGTATCTCTTTAACCAATTCAGGGACTACAAAAAGGAAAATGGGATTGTATCACAACTAGATCCTTCTGCTACACCACAATTAAACGATGTGTTAGAGAGGAGAAATCAGACTCTATTATATATGGTCTGATCATTTCTCGTCCACTCAGAGTTACCTACATCCTTTTGGGGTTTTGCATTAGAGACTGCAATTTATGTGCTGAACCGGGTTCTCCCCAAATCCGTTCCCAAGACTTCATATGAGCTATGGACCGGTAAGAAACCAAGTGTGAGACACTTAAAAAATTGGGGTTGTCTGGTACATGTCAAAACAACTAGTGCTGACAAATTGGAATCCAAGACCAGCCGTTGCCTATTTGCAGGTTACCCCAAAGGCTCTATAGCTTACTTATTCTATAATCATCATCAAGAAGTTGTTCTTGATGAGGAAAGCGCAGGGGTAGTGGGAGATGCCCCACCAGCTCTAGAAAATAACCAACCTAGAAGATCTACCCGTGTTTCCAGGCCTTCAATTCGTTACGGCTATGACCAAGAAAGTTACTTGGTGGAAGCCATGACCGTTGATGAGGATCCCGTGACTTATTCGGAACCTATGTTGGACATAGATTCCTTGAAGTAGGTAGATGCCATGAGAGTTGAGGTGGACTCAATGGAGACCAATGGAGTCTAGACTCTAGTAGATCCGCCCCCTGAGGTAAAGGCAATTAGTTGCAAATGGATCTATAAGAAGAAGAAGGGCCCTGACGGTAAAGTTAAGACCTACAAGGCTCATCTTGTGGTGAAAGGGTACACTCAGAAAGAAGGAATCGACCATGAGGAAACATTTTCGCCTGTGGCCATGCTTAAATCCATTAGGATCCTACTAGCTGTAGCAGCGTACCATGACTATGAGATTTGGCAAATGGATGTCAAAACCGCATTCCTGAATGGAGATCTTACTAAAGATATCTATATGCAACAACCACAAGGTTTCATAGCTGCAGGTTAGGAACAGATGGTATGTAAACTCAACCAATCCATTTATGGACTTAAGCAAGCTTTTAGGAGTTGGAACATCTGGTTTGACTCTACAGTCAAATAGTTTAATTTTGAGCAAAATCCGGATGAGCCCTGTGTTTACAGGAAGACTAGTGGGGATAAGGTTATGTTCTTGGTTCTATATGTAGATGACATTCTACTCATTGGGAATGATGTAGCAATGCTAGCTACTGTGAAAGTATGGCTTTCACAACAATTCTCCATGAAAGATCTTGGAGAAGACTCTTACATATTGGGTCTTCGACTCTAAAGAGATAGATCAAAGAGGATAAGAGGATTATCCCAGTCTGCTTACATTGACAAGATTGTCAAAAGATATAGTATGGAGAACTCAAAGAAAGGAAATGTTCCTTTCAGGCAGGGAGTCACTCTCTCAAAGGGTATGTCTCCCAAGATTCCCAAAGAGATTGAGGGCATGAAAGAGATTCCCTAAACCTCAGTCGTAGGGAGCATCATATATGCCATGCTGTGCACTCGTCCTGACATTTCTCAGGCAGTGAGTGTGGTAAGTAGATACCAATCTAACCCAGGGCAAGAGCATTGGACCACTGTGAGAAACATACTAAAATGCCTTCGAAGGACAAAAGCGTTATGTCTGGTATTCAATGGTACTTCACTACAGACCGTTGAGTATACTGATACCCACTGCCAGTCAGATCCAAATGGTAGAATGTCTACATCTGGTTACATCTTCACGATGGGGTCCTGAGTAATAAGAATAACAGTCCACAACCCAAGTCGAACACATTGCCATAAGTGAGGCTGCCAAATGAATGAAGTGTTCATTCTGGAATTTAGAATTCAGCACATCACCCATTCCTCTGCTGTGTGATAATACTGGATGTATGAGAGATTAATATTAAAAGGTAGCATCAGCGGAGAATGTGGCAGACCCATTGATTAAGCCACTGACACAGAAAGTGTTTGAGAAACACGTGGAAAGTATGGGACTCTAACTTGTATATATATATATATATATATATATATACCTCTCTTGTCGGGTAGTCTTTGATCATTATGTGCTGAGAGGTTAAGTGTAAGACCATTGAGGGTAATACCTAATGGGCTAATCTTGCATCTGCCCACCGTCCTTGGGTTTTCAAAAGGTGGCTGGACCCAAGGACCATTTAGTGTAAATGTTGGGCCTATTAAGAGTCCATAGTGATGGACTTAGGGGTTCACTGTCTCCTATAGTGAATATGGCCAGACCTTGTAACAAAGGCTGGGCTGAACCCATGTGGCTGATGTGTAGATCAATGTTTGGATCCCACGCCATACAAGGAGAGCCAACTGGGTAACAGGTTAAGAGGTTAACTGGGCACTTAAAATTAATGGGCCTAAAGCCCAATTTCGAATTGGGTTAATTAGATTAATTAAATAGGGGCAGATCTGGGTTTGGATAAGAAAAATAGGACAAGAGGATAAGTCTTATCCACTTAACGAGTCCAGATCCAAAAAAAGATTTGGATCAGGAAACTCCTAATTTGATTAGGATTAAGCTGATCTTAAACTGTAGATAAGATAAGGGATTAACCTTACCACTTAAAGAGTCCGGATCCAAATAAAGATTTGAATCAGGAAACTCCTAATGAGATTAGGAGGTTGTCTCTTTAAGGCTATAAATAAGAGAGTAGGGTGGACATGCAAAAGACACTGGACAAGACACAACAAACTGCAGAGTTTTTCCCTGTTCTAGCCGTCCCTATCCAGTTCGATCTCCACTTGTAGGAGTGATCAAGAATTGTTCTTGATATTGCTTCTTGGCAGAAAAAGCAATTTGAAGTCATGCTCACCAGCCCTCTACTCCATTCTTGCTGAAGAATTCGGTTCTTGCTGAAGAGCCGTCCTACTGATTCTACTTTACCTCACACTTTGTCATCTTTAGTGGAAGCAAGTTTTGGTTTTTCTCCTTGGGCATGAACACCTTCATTGGGAGTTGCTGCTACTTCGTATCAGGTATATCCTTCACCTCCCTTTTGGTTTTAGATATGGTTCGGTTTGGTTCAAGATTGTTCCTTGAAAATGCAGTTTTCTAAAATAGGGAATGCGATTCCCAGATGGGAGAGAGAGAAATTTTTTGAAATTTCGCCCAACCTTCCTACAGGGTTTGGCCATCCATATGATGGATCTCTCATCCCTTCACTACAAAGCAAACTATATCAACTCCAAGAGTTTGCACAATAACTCTAGGCTCAAACTCTTAAAGAGATTCAAGAAATTTTAGTTGGAAACAATTAAGCTCAAAGAATACTTAGTTTTTCTCACTATATAATTGATACAACTTAGAAATCTCTTCTTCTATATGAAACTCTTATTCATAGATGATCTCCTTTCCTTAGCAAATATTTACTGATTCAACTTCATTGATTCAAAACCATTAATTTATAATAGGGATGATCAGTTCAATCTGGCCCAAAAATTTTAGGCTTGGGCCTGGGTTTTTTGTTTAGGCTTGGCTCAAGCCCGTGCCCGCATCGAGCCCACAAATTTTAGGGCTAGTCCTGGGCTTAATACTTCAAGTTTGGCCTGCATATATTTAAACAGAAAGGTGGCCACGAGCCGAGCTTTTCACTATCTATTTGAGCTCGACTCATGAAAAGCTCGATTTGGCTCGGTTTAAACCGAGCTTTGAGTTAAGCTCAAGCCCAATAAAGCTTGGTTCGTGAGGCTCCCTGCCTAATCGAGCTTTTACATATATACATGTGTAGACAATGTATGTCCTAAGCTCCAAATAGAATGATGTACATAATTTTTTTTTTGTAAATGAATAAAGTACATTGTTGTTTCATGTTGATATTGGTACGGATTTGTGTATTACCCCTTAAATTGGATACTTAAGAGACTCGTGTTACTTTAGAATGTTATCCATGATAGATTTGGGGAGTTTATCCTAACAAGGCTAACACTAGTGTGATGCCAATCTATTGGAGTAGTTTGTCTTAGCTAGTAGGGTTAGACCCCAAGCACAACTAATGGGTGTGTTGGGGAGGTTCAAGAATTCATCTGAGTGGGTGATCATAATGATAGGATCGGCCCCTTTGTCGGACAAAGTGAATATCATGGTTTACACTCTTTATGATGGAAACCTAAATTATCGACAATGGATTTTAATTGTGTTTAAAATCTGATTTTGCAAAATGTATTTATATGTTATGTACTACTATTTTATAAAAAAGGAATTGCAAAATGTTTTAATCCTGTGATCCATCTGAGCAAAGAGTTTGACACTGCACTTGCAAACATGGGAGAGGTCCTTCCCTGTCAAGTAGTGTTTTGATCATTATGGGCTGAGAGGTTAATTGTAAGGGACCATTACAAGGTTGATTAGTTGATGGCTTTGTTTTACATGAGTCCATTATCCTTGGGTCTTCATAGGGTGGCTGAATCTAATGATCATTTAGGTGTAAATATTGGGACCAAACTAAAACAATGCTGATTGGGTCAGGGGTTCACTGCCTTGACTAGTGATTTCAGCCTAGCCACTTCAAGGGGTAGGATTGAACCCATGTGGACTTGTGTTAGATCATTGTGGGGTCCCACACCATATAATATTAAGCCCAAAGAGGCCATGCAACATCTAGGGATGTGAGCCTTTGAAGAAA
The DNA here is from genome assembly GCF_055504915.1 of Nelumbo nucifera. Classification (NCBI taxonomy): domain Eukaryota; kingdom Viridiplantae; phylum Streptophyta; class Magnoliopsida; order Proteales; family Nelumbonaceae; genus Nelumbo; species Nelumbo nucifera. Next base: position 42,579,056 of record NC_142649.1, read on the forward strand.
ATGGGACAAAGGCCCATTACTAATTAGATTAGTTGTCATGTGGTTTGGGTTAAAACTGGTATGGTTCTAGGTAGGAGTGTTCATGAAAAACCAAAAAACCGAACCAAACCGAGAAATTGAATCAGAAAATGTAGTTAACCAAACCAATCGGTTCAGTTTCGGTTCGGTATTTTTGGAAAACTGAAGGACCGGTTCGATTTTCGGTTAACCTACAAAAAACTAGCAGTTAACCGAACCGACCGGTATATATATTTATATGTTTATTTTATATATATATATTTAATATATGTCACACATTTTCTTTATATTATATATAAATATATTCATATATTATTTTATAATAATCTATTTATAAATATATCATATATATTATATATTTTTATAATATTTATAATATATTATATATCATTTATTATTTATAATATAATATTATACATATATTTATATAATATTATAAATATAGAAAATTGAAAAGCTGAAGAACCGATCTGATCTTAAACCGAAATTGACGGACTAGTTAACCGGTGGTACCAGTTCAGTTTTAGTTTGGGGATATGGAAAAACCGGTGGTACCGGTTCGGTTTACAAAAACTGTCCATGGCTTAGTTAACCGAACCGTGGACTCCCCTAGTTCTAGGTGTGGAGCACCTATCCTCTTAAGAGGATAATGCTTATCTTTGAAAAGAGTCTAGATGCAAATCAGATTTGGATAATCTCCTAATTATATTAGGAGACTACTCCATATAAGGGGGGGTTAAGAGGGAGAGGGCGAATGAGACTTGTTCTCTTCACTCTCTTGCTCTCTCCTCTTCTCTCTTCTCTCTTAGAAACCCTATCACGACCAAGGCTTTTCAAGAACTGATTTTTATCAGTTTTTCCTCAGAATTTGTGAAAGAATAACGTTGGGGAAATCAGACCCACACATCTCATTCGATCTAAGCAAGTTGGATAGCAGTTTTGCTGAAAATAGTGTTGTTGAGCTGGCTTCTCCGTATATTGCACCATCTTCAGTTGGAGGCTGGTTTTGGGACTAACATTGGGCCTGAACTTCCACTTTGGGATATGTATTTGTGGTATCTGTAGCAGGTGTAATCTCCCTTTTTTATTTGGTTTCATATCTGGTTCTGTTCAGTGCAAGATCAATTCAAAAAAGTGTAGTTTTTCATAACACCGGGAAATTGGTTGCCAGAGGGGTTAGAAAATTTTTGAAAATTTTCCCAGCCATCTAGCATGGTTCAACCATCCATAGGATGGATTCTAACCCTTCCAACGACATGTATATATGTATATATGCAGTAATACATACATACATACATACATGCATGCATATATAACAATAATAATAATAATAATATACATATAAAAAATAATATATATAAATAAAAACTAAAGATGTTATATTTAACATTTTATTATAGACATAATAATAACTAGTTTTTATAATTTATAATTTTTTATTTTATAAAATGTGTGGCTCAAAATTGAGCTTGAACTAAGCCGAGCTCGACCTTATGAGCTTTTGACTCAAGTCGAATTTGAGCTAAAGTTTTTGGCTTAAATCGAGCTCAAGCTCAAACCTCATAGTGTATTGGTGAGCCGAGCCGAATATCTAGCTATTCGGTTCGGCTTGGGTTGAATCCGCCCCTATTTAAACATACAAATTTTATGTATAACGTATATATATACGTCCAATGCATTGCACATAGAAATTTCAAATGACAATAACAATTATCATCATCATCATCATCCTTATTATTATTATTATTATTATTATTATTATTTATCACACATTTTGTTTAAAATAATGAGTATATAATATAAGAAAATGGATATGTGTCCAAACCGTTCTATACATTCTTTTTATAAATTTCGTATTTTATATATTCTAAAATTTTTATCATTTAATTATAGTATCATGGTTTGGCTCATTTGGCATGGATGTTTAGACCAATTACCCACCACCTTGTCGAAAAAGTTGTTTTATTTTTGGTTGATTTTAAAATTTTTATCCCATTTGCATTATTAATAAAAATCAAGTTTTTTTCTTGTTTATTACAGTGAATATGATATTAGAGACATGCCCAAATTTGTATAACTTTTGTATTTCTTTTTATTTAAAAAATGTTATTATTTTATTATAATTTTATCATAGTTTTGTATTTCTAGGTTGATTTTAAATTTTATATTCCATTCACTTGTTACTAAATTACATAATACTTATATATATATACACACAAATGCAAAATTTTGCCTTGAAAGTGTTTTTCTCCCACTTTCATATAATGAGTAACTAATATTGGATAGAATATTTCCAAAAGACCACTTTATTTTCTTTTTATTGGCATTTTCTCTTAAAACCTAATTGACTCAAAAATACCTTTGATTGTCACCAGAAAAGGAAAAATAATGACTTTGTTTGGTGAGAAATCTTTGACAATGAGAAATTTGATTTTCTCGCTAGTGATCATTGCACGGAAAAGGAAAAAACTCTAGCAAGTTCATTGGTGACATCCTCTCATTTATCTCCTCTCTCTTGATAGATACAAAAGAAGACTAGAAAACAATGCATTGATGAGTGTTGTAATTACATCATATTTATAGACTAAAATCAAACATCAAACCTATTCAAACTCAAACTCTTAGACTCTCACTAGGACTCTATATAGTTTATCTTAATCTATCTCAAATTCTATCCTATCATAACAAACTCTATCTTAATGAGAACTCCTAATCACCCTTATCATAATAGCCCATATATCAAATCTTATCTCAATTCCCTAACACGCCCCCTCAAACACATGGGGATCGGATATCTTCATGTGTTTGATCACAAATGGCTACAATATGATGATAGCTGCGGGGATGTGACATGTAGATGAAGAAATGACGATCTTGATGGTGTTCTATTTTGAGGATGATGACAAGCCTGTTGGGATGATGATGATGACTAGTTGGCATGATGAAAACCTGTTACTTTTTTTTTGGTGGGAGCTTCTAAAAAAAAAAAAAGAGAAGACCTCAATGGGTCAATCAAAATGCCTCGATGGGCTGGTTGTTTAAGCCAATACGAAATGGGCCATAACGGGCCAATCTGAAAAGGGACAACAATGGCCAATTAAGACTTTAATGGAGACCTTTATGGGTCAACCCAAAAGTCTTGATGGGCTGGCTTCTTAAGCCAGTATGAAGTGGGCGACAATGGGCCAATCTGAAAAAGAGCCGACAACAGCCAATAAAGATACTATGGTGCACCCTCTATGGTGCCAACTGTCCATTCTTTGGACCTTGCTTCGGTCATCAGGAACTCAAGAAGGACAAGATTAATGTGTACTGTGTCGATTGTAATCGATGCGTCTACTAGCATTGCCTCTCCTCGTCTGCTCATTACCTTCATCTACTACTTCAGATCCACAGATATGTCTATAACGATGTGGTCCGCCTCCATGACATGCATAAGCACCTCGACTGTTCTAAAGTCTAGCCATATACAATTAATGGTGCAAAGGTCATATTTCTGAATCCACGACCACAATCGAAGCCTTCCAAATTGAATTGTGGGTCATCCTGTTTAGTCTACGAGAGGGGCTTAACTGAACCAAATTACTATTGCTCAATCGCTTGTAAGGTTTCTGGGCTTAAGGAGGATGCAAAGAGAAAATAGAATCTGCCATATATTACCTTCAAAATTCTAGAATTCAGTGATCTGGAAACAGGAAATAGAAGTCTACAAGTCAGTTCTGGAACATCAAACAGGGAGTCCCAGGAAAATATGCCAACAACAGGGAAGGCAAAACCAAATAGCTGCCGTAGGTTTATCGATTGTTTGTGCCGACTGGAAAATTAAACAATGCATCAATCGGAACTTGAAAATGTTGAATAGTGCTCCAAACTTAGTGGGTGATTTATTTCCTAATTGTTAGGCATTATTTTGAGTTAGTGGACCATGTTTACCCACTTTCTAGTTTAATTGCTTATTTTTAGCTAATGTTAGTTTTGTTGTAAGTCTATTTATTTGGACCCCTGACGTTGCTTTTTATGTGAATAGAATTGGTAGTGGCTTTGTTTTCAACATAAAAAATTTCAATTTCCCAACAATTTCTTTGGTATCAGAGCCAAGTTGGGTCTTTATCTGGGCAAAGGGTAAAGTTAGAGAGAAATTGGGTCACAAAAAGTAGATTGTTGGACTCAGCAGAGAGATGAGAGAAACAAGCCAATTTTACAGAGAAAGTTGAAGAGGAGAGCAAGCAATTTATGGCTCATTCTCCTATTGATAATGCTTCCAATGGAGTGTGGTTTCTGGACAGTGGATGCTCCAACCATATGTCTGGAACAAAGTCTCTTTTTAAAGAACTTGACGATTCACAGAAAAGCAAAGTTCGACTCGAAGACAACAAGCATATGCAAATTGAAGGGAAAGGTACAATTGGCATCAAAACCTCACAAGGTAATGTAAAACTCTTCTATGATGTGCAATATGTTCCTAATTTAGCTCGTAATTTGTTGAGTGTTGGGCAATTGATGGATGGTGGATACTCTATTTTGTTTGATGATGGTTGTTGTTCTGTCCAAGATAAGAAAACAGGGCATATAATAGTTAGCATTCTTATGGGACAAAATAAAATGTTTCTGTTAGAAGTCTCTGAAGTAAGAAATTGTGCCTTGATTGGAAGAGCTAGTGATGCAAAAATATGGCATTCACATCAGAAACTTTTGAAACTTTCAAGAAATTCAAAGCATTAGTGGAGATGCAAAGTGGGCGTTGTATAAAGGCTCTCCGTTCCAATAGGGGTGGTGAATTTATCTCTAATGAATTTAATGTTTTCTGTGAGTAAAATGGCATTCACAAGGAGTTGAAGGCACCGTACACACCAGAGAAAAATGGTGTGGCTGAGTGGAAGAATCGAACGGTGATTGAAATGGCAAGAAGCATGATGAAAGCAAGTGGTGTTCCTAATCAATTCTGGGTAGAAGCAGTGGCAACAATAGTATACCTTCTCAATATCTCGCGTACAAAGGCTGTAATGAACCGGACCCCATATGAAACTTGGAAGAGTAGGAAGCCGCGGGTAAGCCACTTAAAAATTTTTGGTTGTAGAGCCTATGCCTTGGTTACTTCTCCAACCCGCAACAAATTTGATGAAAAAAAAATGCATTTTTGTTGGCTATAGCCCTCAATCCAAAGCATATAGGTTGTATAACCCTGTGAGCGACGAAGTAATTATAAGCAGGGATGTTAAGTTCAACAAAGAAGAAACTTGGGCATGGAACAATGACAATGCAACACCTGCAGCACCTCAAGTTACAGAAGATGCTAGTATAACCCCTGTGACAAAACCTCTAGAACCAGCTAGTCCATATGCTGGTAGCAGCAACTCAACCATTCACTCATCTCCCTCCAGCAACAGTAGCGCATCTACTTCAAGAATTAAATCTTTAAGCAGCCCAACCAAAGTGAATTCAGTCTTGGGTTGGCGAAACCCTAATTTTATAATCAGCCTCTCTCGAGCACAACCCACTCTATCTATGAGCAATAATTCCTATATCTCTATCAGAAATTTAATCACCATATATGCATTAAGAACACAGAATTCAAAGGTCATCAATTCAAGTATGAATGAATGCCAAATGAACCATGTAAATTATCTCTAAGATGCATTCAGTCCATTTTGTTGATTAGATGATCTGATTACCTAAACTCTTTCTCAAGCAATTCAAGTAATCCAAGAAATAAGAACAATTCGACCAAGATGATTCTATTAACTAAAAACCCTAATCAAGAATCACAAGAATGAATCACAATCAATCGGATCTGGTAAAATATTAATTACATATCAGATTTGAAGTCCGTCATGGTTCGCATGAAAGAAAGAAGAAAGAAAGATTCAATAAAGAAACATCAAGAAACCCTAATCGAATCTAGGTTACCACATTGCGGAATCAAAGAAGAAGACAACCTACGATTTTTGCATCAATCTTCGATCTCCTCTTCAATTCGCATTCAACAACTCTATCTCTTCCCTCCAGTAGTTCTTCTTCTTCTTTGGTTTTGTCTTCAGGGGTCCGAACCCTAATTTCTTCTTTTTCCTTCTTTTTATAATCTTCTCTTCAGCCTCCTTCATTCTCTAAAATCAGCCGCCTCTTTGGGGCCTCCTTTAGGGCTGCGGTTGGGCTGCAGTTCTTAGTGGGCAAAACTTTTGTTGGGTTGTTCTCCTTGATGGGCCGAACTGATGTTCTCCTATAAGGCTTCAATTGGGCTACAGTTGGGTCTCTCTCCTTGGTGGCTTTAGTGCTTCCCATGGGGTTTTGGCTGGGCTTTTCTTCTTGATGGGCCGAATTATGCTCTCTTCACCCTAGATTGTCCCAAACTCCTAGTTTCCTGCAATTATGCTCAATTAGGGTAAAAACCATTGCAAATCATCATTAAAACATGTATACAACAATAAAAAATGATGTGTAGCATACGCACACATCAAACTCCCCCACACTTAAGCTTTTGCTTGTCCTCAAGCAAAGATATTACCCATAAATTGATCATTCCCTAGATTATTACCATCTACCGAATGACTTTTAGGATGAGAATATATTAAGTGGTCGGAAAACCTGCATAAACATTCTGATTCATCCCCATGATTGGCCACTCTTACCACATACATGTGAACAAAAGAAGGGAGAACATTAGATTCTTCATGCTCCAGCACTCAATTCCGTTTAATATGTATAGCAGCTCCTTACCGCCATAATTAACCATCACCTCGAGCTTGGTCTCAAATCTGTCAATGCCTTAAATTGAATTTCCAACTATATTTTTGTCCCTTTGAACCTCAGCCGTCACCGAGTTATTTTCTTTCTTTTGTTTCTCTTTTTTTTTGGTGTGAGTGCATTTTATGCTCAATCTCACATGGGTTACAGGCTAGAGGCAGATAACAGTACTCATATTCCTATTTGCTAGTTTTACTATTCAACTTGGAATAGCAGAGTTGGGACTGAACTCATATCATGAACCGCTAGTTTTACTATTTAGTTCATGACAACGGAGTAATTCGGGCTTTGTCCCTTTTTTCTTCTCTTTTCTCTTTTTTTTTTGCAATTGTTGAAATTCATGCATTAACAGTTCAGATGTGCATTAATAGATCAAATGATCAGTAAGATTTCAACCAAGCACACTATACACATGAGTAGAGTTGGTGCTGGTCATGATGAAAGTCCTATTTGACTTCCTCATCCTCAAGTATTGTTATAAAATTGGATCAATCACAGGAACAAATTCTAGCACTTACCAGTGATTTCCCTCGACTTCATCGTATTCCCTCTTGGAATTCACCTTATAAACAACAATAATCTTGAGGAAATTTCCAGTTTATGCAGTCTATCAATGCATTTATTTATTGGGGTGATTGAGGTGCACAGCTATAGCCTCCCCCACACTTATCATGAACATTGCCCTCAATGTTCATATAGAAAAAAAACTCAAGGATGAATCAGCAATATGAGCAGTGGGACTTCAAGCATTTCAAGGGGTTTAGAGAACTTCCCTGAAGAGCATTCTGAAATCTGGAATGGCTCCTTCATTTGGACCTTCTATCTGCTAAGATCAAAAGAAACTAGGAGGAGAGAATGATAAACACTAAGAGAGATCAGCAATCTACAAAATTAACATCCTAGAAAAGAAACTCGAATGATACGAAAAAGAGAAGTAGAAACACAAGTAAATAAAAAAAAAAACTACTCATCAGCATTTGGTTGCCTTCCAATAAGCGCTTGTTTACCGTCTGAAGCTCGACGTTACAGTGGGATCAATGAACATCTAGGTACACAGTTGATGGGGTAGGCAATGCTCCATCCGCTATATATTGTTTGAGGTGCTGACCGTTGACCTGAAAACATCCACCAACCGCATAATCAATGACATCTATCATACAACAGGAATCATCACTAGAAGATGCATGCTTTATAGCATTAGACATTTTAAAAGTTAATTCCTCATCTTGAATCTTAAAGCTGAGTTGTCCTTTTTGGACATCAACCATTGCCTTTCCTGTAGCTAGGATGGGTTGCCTTAGGATAAGCAGGACATCAACGTCCTCTTCCATGTCTAACACTATGAAATCTACTGAAAAAATGAATTTATCAACTTTAACAATTGCATCTTCTATGATTCCCCTAGGATGCTTGATGAACCTATCAGCTAACTGCAATGCAACTCTAGTGGGTTGGGGTTCACCCAACCCCAATTTCTTAAAAACCGAATATGACATCAAATTTATACTAGCTCCTAAATCACACAATGCCTTATTAATTTTCAAACTGCCTATAGTGCAAGGAATAGTGAAACTCCCTGGATCTTTCAGTTTCCGATGCAGCTTGTTGAGGAGGATTACTGAGCATTCTTCATTCAGTGCAACTGTAGCCACATCTCCCAGTTTCCTTTTGTTTGCTAATATCTCCTTCAGGAACTTTGCATAGTGTGGCATCTGGGCTAAAGCATATGCAAAAGGAATGCTAATATGTAAACTCTTAAAAATTTCAAGAAACTTACCGAATTCCTTTTCCAAATTGTGTTGCTTTACCCTATTCGGAAATGGTACTTGCGTCTGTTGACTTTTCTCTTTCTTTGAATCAGATTGCTCTTCCTCCTCCTTTTCAGTTTCTAGGGTTGCGCTCACCTTACCTTCTTCCTTTGCTTTCTTCTCCACCTCTTGCAGCTCCATGCCACTCCTCAAGGTAATGGCTTGCACCTACTCTCTTGGATTTGCTTTGGTATTGCTGGGTAAAGCACCTTGGACTCTAGAAGATATCATCTGTGCCAACTGCCCCACTTGAGTTTCCAAGTTCTTGATCGATGCCTCTTGGTTCTGAAATCTCGTTTCTGCACTTGCTATGAACTTGGTCATCAGCTCCTCTAGATTGGATTTCTTCTCTGGCTGATGGAAATTTTGGGGAAAGGGTTTCACCGCATTTTGATTTTTCCAAGACAGATTGGGGTGATTCCTCCATCCGGGGTTGAATGCACGAGGGTACTGATTGCCTTGCTGCCTTTGCAAATACCCAACAAAATCTACTTGCTCGGGGGACTGCACGAACTGATTTCTGACTTGACATTCAGTGCTGATATGACCCCCCCCACACCATTCACAGACTATGGTCTGAACATGCATGGCTGCCAACTGCATTTCATCTATCTTCTTGCTGAGGGCAACGATTTGTGCAGATAGTGCTGTATAGGTGTCTACATTATGAAGTCCGGGCTGTCTCCTAACTTGGGCTCGCTCGGAATGCCATTGGTAGTTGTTTGCAGTCATTTCCTCTATGAGTGCATGGGCAACTTCAGGGGTCTTATTATTAATGGATCCCCCATCTACAGCATCCATAATGGTCTTATTGGCTTCAGTCAACCCATTATAAAATGTCTGAACTTGCAGCCATATGAGAAGTCCATGATGAGGGACTTTCCTCAATAGTTCCTTGTAACGCTCCCATGACTCATACAATGGTTCTCCATCCTGCTGAGAGAAGGTGGTGATATCATTCCGCATCTTTGTTGTTTTGGACGGAGGGAAATAATTGGATAGGAAGCGGCTGGCCATTTCATCCGATGTAGCAATCAATCCAGCTGGTAGAGAGTTCAGCTAAGTCTTGTCCTTGTCCTTCAATGAGAACGGAAACAATCTGAGCCATCACTAATCCCATTGTGCTTGAATGTGTCACATATTTCCAAGAATTTGGCGATGTGAGTGTTCAGGTCTTCATGAGCTAAACCGCAGAACTGAACTGTGTTCCAGATCATTTGAATGATAGCTGGTTTGATTTCGAAGTTGTTGGCAGCTATTGCTGGTCTCACAATGCTCGAGGCTGCCCCGATGAGGGTTGGTTTGGCATAATCCATCATGGTCCTTTGTTCGGCCATCTCTGTACTTTTAGCTCTCCCTTTCTTAGAAGCTCTAAGGTGGTGACAGAGAGTTCGTTCAATCTCGGGATCGTAGGTGATGCTCTCATTTTCACTTCTGTGTGTCATAAACTATACAAGTCAAAGTCATAAAGAGACTAATACACACATATCATAAACATAATGTACAAAATTAAATTCAGATTAACATCAGTTGATGGTTCCTAATATTGTTGTGATAATCCCCAACAACGACGCCAAAAACTTGATGCGTATAGATTACACTAGCAAGTGCACTAGCCGATCAAGTAATACAATGATGAGTAGAGTATCATTCCCACGAGGATTGATCCAACAACTACTAGTACTGAATCAGCCTTTTGTTATTTGATAAACCAAAATATTAAACAAATAAAAACCTTAATTCCTAATTAGCAAACTACCCTAAGCAGTTTTGGATCAGACCACCTTTAATGATAAGAAGAATTACTGCATGCAAGCAACTAGCAGAACCGGTTCAGCAATTAAATCTTTGAGCAGTCGAACCGAAGTGAATTCCATCTTGGGTTGGCGAAACCCTAATTTTATGAGCAGCCTCTCTCGAGCACAACTGTCGTGCTGTTGTAGGCACCCAAAAATAAATCCTATACTCGTAAGAATTAAATGCAGTAGTGTGAGTAAGGATCATTCCCATAGAGAGTGTCTAACCTAATTTGTGTGCTGCGTGAACAAAGGTGGAGGGGGGGGGGGGGGGTGGTTGTATGCGACGAAAACCATAATTAAAAAAAAAGAAAATCAGAATTAAGAAGAACAAAATTTAAATGGGAAACAAGGCAATTCAGAGTGTTGAGACTAATCAAAAGAACGAGTCTTGGTCTAGGATAACATCCACCATCAGAATTTCACTACTGCTCATTGATGCAAAAATAAATCAATTTAGACTTTGAATATTCATCGTAGGAATTTGTTTCCTATATCTCCCTACCATAGTTAATCAGAAAACAAGCGATCCTCTTAACCCTTACTACTGAACAACCCTTACACAAGTGTTAAATATTTAATCCAACAATAGCCTTAAGCATTAGAGATCGATGAAGCTAAACAACACAAGCATAAGCAGTTGCATTTAATTTAGTTGAGTGTTTTTCCTAAGATCTAACGATTTCTGACGCAACAAATCATTAAACCCTAGTTGCTTCACAGATTAGAGGGATCAAACAATTATGGATTTGATATCTAATCTAGCAGTAGATCGTAATGAATAATAAACTAGTAGGCCTCCTAGTAATCAGACGAAACAATAATGAACAAGAACATAGAAGAAAATTCGATATTCAAAGCATAAATCAAACAATAAAAATCAAATTAGATCTCATAGTTTGGTGGATTCTGAGGCTTCTGTTTCCTTCGACCAAGTATTAGAGTTTAGCCATGCATGGTAATGGTGAAACTCGAGAAAAATCAGAGAATAGAGAAGAGAAGAGAAGAGAGGTTCGACTGCTCCAAATCTGCTTTCTTGTCCCCAAGGTTGAGTGGTGCCTCTTTGCTAGTCCACTCCCTTTTTCATAGCCTTAGGGGGAGGGGCTGTTTCC